>NC_071657.1:47346338-47606338 GCF_014839835.1 Dryobates pubescens
AATTAAGATACTATTGTAAAAGCACAAGTGCATTCTCTATTAGGTTGAACATACTTGTCAGATACTACAGTTACAAATAAAAACATTATAATGTCAGTTAATTGCTGTTCTTTGATAAACCATAATCTCTTAATACTATCTTGGATATCTGCACTTGTATGAAAAACAGAAGTCAAGACAAATGACTGCTTCGGTTCAGTAAACTTATTTAAATAATTTACCATTCACATGGGTAACATTTATGGTATACTAACCATATGACTAAATGTAGGTTATACATCTTAAAGCTAAAAATGAACCAAAACAAGAATTACATGCGATTAAATTAGACAAACCCCTTATGTTTTGAAAACAATTTAAAACGGTTGTATTTTGTTCTTTTTACTGTGTAGCATAAGCATTCAGAGAAATAAAAACACTTCCTAATCCCTCTGATCAAGAAAAGGCATGTGAGAGCTTCTGAATGTACACATACTAAGATGTAAATAGAAATTTACTGTAAAGTATGGTTTCAATTCATCATCACACACATAACCATAATAGTCAAAATAAAATCAACCAGAAGTTTGCCCTCACTCACAAAAGTGCCACACTGATCAGAAGACTTCAACATTAGAAGTGGTATACTATATCCTCAAGGAAACAAACTGAGATATTCTTGATAATAAAGCAAGTAATATAAAACTAATTTTTATCTGACTACAATGCAAGTTCAGCAGCATGAAAAGTTCAAAACCAGAGAATTCTTTTAATAATCACAAGTATACTCCCTGAGGTACACTGGGAAAAGGAAGAGTGTCAGACTCTTAAAGACTGAGACAGGATCAAAATAGAAACATATCAGAAAGCCAACAACAGAAGGCCAGAAAACACAATTATTTGCACCTATGTTCACCATTAAGTAATTTAAGACTGCTTAATTTTGGTTCCTTAATATACATGGAGCATACTGTTTGATGTACTTCAAATCCAGAAGCCACTACAAGGAGGCATAGAATGAATTAAAAAAGGAAGTATTAGCAATTTACCCACAGTGAATGTGATTCATTTAAAATATCCAAAGGAAATCAAGCATAAAGCTGTATCACTACATTGTCACCACCTTCTAAAGGAGTCTTAGTTTTAACCATAGAAATTTTCTTAAGAAGTAAACAAAACTGGTCAGAGTAAAATAGTCTACTTTGATTTGAAATGGATTTCAGCCATGTTCCACAATAGAAGCTCTTAAGGAAATCCAAATGTTCCATTTTAAGGACAGAAAAAATCCTTCAGTTAAAGAATTGATTTAATTGTGAGAAGTAAGTAATAGCAATATATACTTCAATTAGTAGGATAGATTCAACTCACTTGTAGTGTCCCACTTGTTCAAAAATATAGAAAGGTAAGAGGCAAATGTAATAACACCTTTTCTTTAATACTACTGAGCTATTCAGGATAATAAAGATAAAAGCCAATGCCAAATATTAACACCAGGTACACATGGGATACCACATGGCTGTATAATAAGATGTCACACAATATCCAGGTTATACAATATAAATGGTGTACATGGAGGAAAGCATTCTAACGTCATTTCACAAAGATAACAAAGACCTTCTTAACCTCAGGAAATATAATTCAGAGATATCGTGGCTTTTATGATATAAAAATTTAAATAATCTGCCAAAATACAATGTAAATGTCTCTTTAGAGTAATACAAGACAATGGCAATAAAATGAAGTAGTCAGAAATACAGTCTGAGTATTCAAGAACTATGCTTTGAAGCTGTGTTTAGACAATAAACAGCATGAAACTAATTTTACATTTCAAAAAATCCATTAAAATTTTCTAAAAATAAAAAAATCCATTTCTAAGGTTCAGAAAAAGGTCACAAATGTAACAAGAAGTAAACATTCCAAAAAGAAGACTTAAAGGAATGGATTTTATCACTTGTGAAACCAAAATTTGACTCATTAAATTAAGGGGAACTTTAAAAATCATATAAAATATGGGTTAATAGAATAGAATAGAATAGAATAGAATTAACCAGGTTGGAAGAGACCTTCGAGATCATCCTGTCCAACCTATCATCCAACACTACCCAATCAACTAAACCATACAACTAAGCATCCTGTCAAGCCTCGCCCTGAACACCCCCAGTGACGGTGACCCCACCACCTCCTCAGGCAGCCCATTCCAATGGGCAATCACTCTCTCTGTGTAAAACTTCCTCCTAACCTCCAGCCTAAACCTCCCCTGGCGCAGCCTGAGACTGTGTCCTCTTGTTCTGGTACTGGTTGCCCGGGAGAAGAGACCAACCTCCACCTCACTACAACTCTCCTTCAGGTAGCTGTAGAGAGCAATAAGGTCACCCCTGAGTCTCCTCTTCTCTGGACTAAGCAACCCCAGCTCCCTCAATCTCTCCTCATAGGCCTTGTACTCCAAGCTCCTCACCAACCTTGTTGCCCTTTTCTGGACACACTCCAGCAAGTCAACATCCTTCCTAAACTGAGGGGCCCAGAACTGGACACAGGACACAAGGTATGGCCTAACTAGTGCAATGTACGGGGCTGAATGACCTCCCTGCTCCTGCTGGCCACACTGTTCCTGATGCAGGCCAGGATGCCATTGGCCCTCCTGGCTGCCTGGGCACACTGCAGGCTCATGTTCAGCCTACCATCAACCAGCACCCCCAGGTCCCTTTCCACCTGACTGCTCTCCAGCCACTCTGACCCCAGCCTGTAGCTCTGCATGGGGTTGCTGCAGTCAATGTGCAGAACCCGGCACTTGGATGTGTTCAATCTCATGCCGTTGGACTCTGCCCATCTGTCCAGCCTGTCAAGGTCCCTCTGCAGAGCCTCTCCACCCTCCAGCAGATCAACTCCTGCCCCCAGCTTGGTGTCATCAGCAAATTTACTGATGATCGACTCAATGCCCTCATCCAGATCACCAATAAAGATGTTAAAGAGCATGGGGCCCAGCACTGATCCTTGGGGCACACCACTAGTGACTGGCCGCCAGCTGGATGTGGCACCATTCACCACCACTCTCTGGGCTCGGCCCCCCAGCCAGTTCCTAACCCATCGCAGTGTGCTCCCGTCCAAGCCATGGGCTGACAGCTTGGTCAGGAGTTTGCTGTGGGGGACTGTGTCAAAAGCCTTGCTGAGGTCCAGGTAGACTACATCCACAGGCCTCCCCACATCCACCAGGCGGGTCACCTGATCATAGAAGGAGATCAGGTTGGTCAGGCAGGACCTGCCCTTCCTAAACCCATGCTGGCTGGACCTGATCCCTTGGCCATCCTCCAAGTTCTGTGCGACTGCACTCAAGATGATCTGTTCCATAATCTTGGCTGGCACTGAGGTCAGGCTGACAGGTCTATAATTCCCTGGCTCATCCAACCGGCCCTTCTTGTGGATGGGCACCACGCTGGCCAGCTTCCAGTCTTCTGGGATGTCTCCAGTGAGCCAGGACTGCTGAAAAATGATGGAGAGCGGCTTGGCCAGTACATCCGCCAGCTCTCTCAGCACCCTAGGATGGATCCCATCTGGTCCCATGGACTTGTGGGGATCCAAGTGGCTAAGCAGATCACCAATTACCCCATTCTGGAACAGAGGAAGACTATGCTGCTCCCTAACTCCTTCTGCCAGCTCTGCAGGCCAGCTGTCTGGAAGACATTCTGTCCTGCTAGAAAAAATTGAGGCAAAGAAGGTGTTAAGTAACTCTGCCTTCTCCTCATCCTTTGTTACAACATTCCCCTCCATGTCCACCAAGGAGTGGAGGTTGTCCCTGCCCTTCTTCTTGCTATTAATGTATTTATAGAAGGACTTTTTGTTGTCCTTCACAGCAGAGGCCAGTCTAAGCTCCAAATGTGCTTTTGCCTCCCTAATTTTCTTCCTACAAGACCTAGTAACATCCTTAAACTTTTCATGGGTTGCCTCACCTTTCTTCTAAAGATGATACACCCTCTTTTTTCCCCTTAGTTCTTTTAGAAGCTCATCACCCATCCAGGCTGGCCATCTGCCCCAGCGGCTCCTCTTCCGGCGCATTGGCACAGCCTGATCCTGTGCCTTCATGAGTTCCTCCTTGAAGTAGTCCCAGCTCTCCTGGACCCCTTTGGTTTTAAGGGCTGTTTCCCAAGGAACCTTCTGAGTTAGTTCCTTGAGCAACCTGAAGTCCGCCCTCCGGAAGACTCTTACAATAGATACTTAAATAATACATTTAGAAATTAACTCTGGAATGACCACTATGACTTTATCCAGGAGATACTGTATGTGATTTTTTTCTGTTTTACAGCAGATTATTACTTACACAAAGTGTAAGGAATTAAACATTATGTGATTTTTTTACAATCAAGCTCCTTTGGGTTCATTAATGTAATCTTCAAGTACAGATCTACCTTGTCAACCCACACTAAATGAAGTTTTGCATTTAACAAGCATTAGCATATTGTTTTCTCTGTTTAATAAAGGGAGAGAGTGCTTGTAAAACTGAAATGTATGAGCATATCTTATTGACAAATCTAAGTAACAGAGTTTACAAAAACATCATGGGTAGATTATTGCAAAGGTTTTCAAACTCATTTGAAGTCAGAAAAAACTTGCCTTTAGAAAATATCAGGAATATACATGTAAGATCTGGCACACTTGTAAAGTTAAATGCCTGTGAGAGTGACAGGTTTATTGCAACAGTTCCAAATGTCATATTAAAGCTTAGACATTTTTAGGTAAGTATTTCTCCCCACCATACTTTCTTTAGATCTATGATGTAAAGTTTAGTTGCACAGTCAGGAATAAGGTAAGAAATCAGGACCAACTTATTCCATTTTAAAAGAGGAAATTCAGACAATTCCCTGTTTTCTCCAGGAATTTACTTGTATTAGCAACAGCAGAAATAGTTAAATTACTGCAGCAGCAGTCTTGTACAGCTTTCCTCAAGAAATCAAAACAAACCAACCAACCAAAACAAAACAAACAAAAAAAAACCCAAACAAACAAACAGAAAAATCCTACCCTTCAGTTTTCTTCAAAACTATCTGGTACAGAAGCTTAATTTAAAACAAGGAGAAACAAGTTTAATTATTCTAGACATGGACTTACCAGTAGTTTACATTTTGAAGAATTCTGACGTACTGCATTTAAAGCATCATGAGCCTGCTGAAGCTGCTCCTGCAACTTACAAATCCTTTGATCTTTCTCAAGCAACTGATCCTGAAGAGATGCACAGCTTTGCTGTAGTTGAATTTCACTTGTTTTAACAGTTTTAAAACATAGACTCAATTCATTATAAAGCTGAGAGGGGAGGAAAAAAAAAGAGTGCAGACATAAGTACAGGTGGAGGGAAAGTATAAACAACTTATCCAGAAAGATCGTCACTTTTTCATGTTCCTCCACACTTCTGTTCCTCCTGCCACATTCTATACATTTGAAAACACTGATTGTAACAATCACTGATATGTTTCAAGTAAGTTTTCACAGAAAAACACACTTCACTTCAGAATATTATATGTTTTATCTGCTTCTTTATGACATTTATGTACCGAAGTGGACACCTTAAAAATCAGGATTTATTTTACTTCCTGAACAACTTATATAAAACACAATAGATATAAAAAGAATTTTAAAAAATCCTTTATTGAGAATAGGCAAAAATTTGAAGCATCTGTACTGTGAATAAAAACATGAATACCAAATACAATTCTTGTCCTTTATAGAGTATTTTCAACTTCTAAAACAAACTTTTTAATGTAGCTTGGATACCAATACATGGAGTCCACCAATGTCTGCTACTCTGCTGCATTTTGTATGAAGTGTAGAATGGTTGTTTACATTATTAGTTTTTGGAAATTTTTTTTTAACTATAAAACCCAGAGAATATATTAGAAGTTCTTACCCCTGGCTGTTTCTCAACTGTTATTGCTGAAACCAGAATACTGTGTATGTTCTGTGATCACTTTAGAAGTGATTCCATATACACAATTTCTCTAACTAGATTTAAGCAGTAACTACCAGTAGCTGCCACCTGACAACTTACTTTGCAAGACTACCTTTTCCCCTGTTTTTTTCAATATAAAAATATTTATATAATAATATGTTTATATTTTTCAATATAAACATCTGCAAACTGTTTTTAAAAAAATCACCTCTTATTACACAAAAATTTTAAAAAATCTGAAAAATAAACCTGTAGTTGAATGAACAACAGCACAGATTCTGAAGGAAATGTGTGACTCTATGAATTTACTACCAAAGCATATATTCCTCTCTTAATTTCAGTCCTTCATTCCCTTGATTGCCTTTTTTTTCCTCAAAACAAACAATATTCCCTTCCACTGTTCATTCTAACATACAATAACATGTAGTAGGAAAGTATGTACTTCCTCAGCTGGCAGTTTTCTTCACAAATCCATTTCTACCATCACATTATATATGGAAATCAGAACTACCAAAATCTATCGATAACGCTTTTGAGTATGAGGAACTGACACAAATAATTTTACTTGTAAGAACATTATTTTACTCTTCATCTTACCCTTTGTCTTGTCAACTTTACTTAAATGATACACTTCTCCCTTTATGCTGCTTTACATTGCTTAAAAGTTAAAGCCTTTGAAAAACAATCAGAACTTTGAGATTTGGAAACTGTCATGAAAAATGTGGAAACAATTTCCCTTCCTTTCCTTCTCTGTATCATTTTCTATTCCAATAGGCTCTCAAATTCCACTTAGGACAAAGTGAATTACCTCTTCTCTATTTCCAAAGCAGATCAGAGATCATGTCTCTCAGGCAAAATTAATTTTAAATACAGATTTACTGCTATTTTGAACTACTTAAAGTCTAAACTTGTGTGGAAATTTCTGTGCCTATTGAATCTTTCTTGCATATTTAAGAAAGATTAAATCTCTATAAACACATGTTCAAGATTACCCAATTTCTTATGAAAATCTGTGAGTATTTCACAGGAAAATAAACAGCCCATTTATAAAAAACTTGCACTTTCAGGTAATGTCCTTCCAAACTGTGGCGGGTTGAAGTTCCGCCCCGCCCAGCATTAACTTTGCCAGACAACTCAGCTACAAGCAAATGAAGCTGTTATTTACAAGCAAAATCTACACTCTACAATGGAATGCAATGAATATATACATAATACACAGTATTTACAGTATTATGTAGATATTTACAACTAGCAAACAATACGAAAACCCCACTGGTCAAGAGACCAGGAAAGCCATTCCACTGCCCCCCCCCCCCCCCGCTCCATCCCAAGAGAGAAGGGAATGGAGAGAGAAGTAGTGAGGTAGACTTATCCAAAGCCAGCCAACAGCAGGTTATCTCTCCCAAGTGAAGCAAAACAGCCAAGATCAGAAAAGAAGAGAAAAAAGGGAAAAAATCTTATGCTGCAGCTCATCTTATTCCAGATAATCACCCAATGAATTTGTTTAGAATAATATTTTGTTTTCCTTTTTATACCCAATAATGATTTATTTATATTTTTCTACTTTTCTGCTCAAAATCTGTAACTAAATTTTAAAAGCATAGCCTAAAACCACCACACAAACAAATGAGAAATCAAGATACGGTTACTTTGAGCTATAACTACATAATCTCATTAGCTAGGTAACATTGCTATGACAATTTGCTGGGTTTGTGACTAGAAACACTTAAGTAGTTGCAATTATAGTACCTGAAAGGTAACATCCTAGTAAGATGAACGGACGCATCGAAAAGAGGGTGTTTTTTTTCTAGCTGGCAGCCACATCCCATAAGGTAACTAATGGGTATTTCTAGTAGTCAGCATTTGTGAAGATAAGACAAATAGCATGTCTTTTTATGTGCATAAACTTTTCCAACCTTTCCTGCTTTGAAAATAGCAGTAACGAAACACAGAGTTCAAGTATAAAATTAGCTAAAAGCCCTGAGCACAAAAACACATTCTCACCGCTTTTCCTCTTACATGAGGTTTATATACTTTTTACCATAAGGGTTTTTTTTAAGACCGAAGTACTCATTTGTGGGACGCTGTCTTTTTCTTCTTTTTTTTTTCAGCTATTTAACATCAAGAAATTTCAAAATGAAAATTTTGTCCACTCTCCACAGAAAAAACCAAGTTTCTAAATTTCTGTTTGGCTTTCAATCTTTTCTTTTATGGCCATACATTATTTTGTGGAGTAAATACATACTTAACATTTATACCAGATTATTTGGGGGGGGGGGAGGAGGGGGGTTATGTTAGATTATTTTGGTGGTTTCTTCTCATTTCTGAGGATGTTTTAGAAGAGGCACCACATTTAATCACACTGCAGTAGCACAGTCCAGAACATACAGCATTATACAACATAGTAAACAGTTTTACCATTAATCAAGATACAGGAAGTCAGGTGTAGAGAGACAAGATGTAAAGTGAGGAACAAAGGATCAGAGACAGAACATTGAGTAGAAAATCCAAAAGCAAGAAAAAAATATTGTTAATTGTTTATCTCAGAACTAGTAAGCTTCACAGAAGACTTGAAATCTTGACTGTACATGAATTTCAATAAGACATGATGTTTACCCATGAAAGAGAAGATTTTTTAAAAAATTACAAGATATAAAGGAAAAAGGAAGAATTTCAAATAATCCTTTATAAATTTTCTGAAAGTGGCTTGTCAGAAAGAAAATAAGGTAACAGCCATCAGTAAAAGACTTGCTGTTCTGCATAAAGAGCTGTACTGATGTATTTTGGCAATTTCTTTCAAATGACTTAGAGCTATCCTTTCTCTGACATGCAACATAAGACTGCAACAGGTGAAGTTACTTAAAGACAAATAAAAAAAGATTACAGGTATCTGAAATCAGTACACTGTAATAAATTTATTCTATATAACACAACAGCATTATTTATCAGTCAGGAAAGAAGAGTAACTTAGCTGAATTACAAAAAATAAAATATCCCATATTTTTCAGCTACCCTAACAACTCCCTCCCCACTATTGATTTAACCAGATTACCAGAGTACACTTTTTACTAGATCTTCGAAGAGTTACTTAGAGCAGAAAGCTTCATTAGAACACTAGGTGGGTTTAATGTCATTAAGTAACCTACAAACGCCAGATCAAAGCTAGGACCTCCAGGAGAAGCAAAAGATGTTATTCTAACGCCTGCTTACATGTGATAGGAAAGGTTTTCTTATAGCTTTCACAGACAAAGTATGTGGATTATCAAAATGATTATTCATTTATTACAGGTAACAGGCTTCAGCAAACCTGAGCAGACAGTTAGCTTCCCTCAGCTCTTACCATGTCTGAAAGACATTCATTTTTCATTTCAATTTTAGGGAGAACCTTTATAGTTATTCCCGTTTACACATGTACATTGTTTTAGAGTCTTGAATTTGTGAATTCAGTGCTACTTATATAAACCAAACAACATTTATGTGATTTCAACTATATTTAAAGATAGTTGAAAAGAAAAAAAAGAATGACTAGAAGTGGTAAAATTTAACCTTAGGATGGCAAAGCCAGTAACTTGACTTTCTCGTTACAGTTTCTCAGGCCTGAATAAAAGCAAAATATCTCTACATACGGATGCCAGGAGAAAGGATTACCAAAGACAACTGCAGGCATGACATTAACCACAACATCTAAAAACACATCTGACATGATCCTAGTTTTATTTACTTCCTAGTGCACTTGATGCAGATGTCTGCAACACCGCATAACTGAAAATTCTTGCTGTGTTTTCTAATTATGTCCAAAATGTAATTATTGAGGAATGTATTTCTTCATGACAGACATACACTAAACATACCACCATCCGCAGTATTCTCTATTTGAGAGCTGAGTTCTGGGACATGAATTACAATTTCCTATTCAATGACAAATAATGGTGTTTCCACCTCTCCAAAGGGTCTTCCACTATGAGATTTTTAATCAGTATGATTAACAAGGAACCTAAAGGGCCACATCAGATCAAGGGAAAGTACTGCATTTTAAAAACAAGGGCCTTAAATTGTAAATTTCAGAACACTGTGATAAGCTGGCTAAGGAGTTCAGAATCTCTTCTTGTCTTATTATCCCTAGTATTGATTGAAGTCTCTCCACCTTGAAATTGGTGGTGAGGACAAATCTATTGAGTCTCATTAAATCCAGCACAGGAATGAAGTCCCCTGAGCATTTAGGACCACTAAAACAGATGCTATACATTTTAGAAAAATATTCCCTACCCTTTAGAATGAGAACTACAGCTGCAATATGAAATAGATGCCAATTTGTTTCCATAAATGCTCCATGTAAAGCAGTTACTGTAGAACACAGCACCCTTAAAATTTGTACTTATGTAAGACCAAAGAAGGCAGCAGTATGTCAAGACAATGCAACTTGATAAAAGAGAATACAGATTTTCACGTGTAGCGCGCCCACTACAGCTAGACTTGGAAGAGAATTTGTGGTCCTTCATGGATTTCCACACAATCCTGTGCAAGTTTATAACCATGATTTGGTTTTCAGAAATATTTTTTTCTTTTATTGAGCCTGTTTCTTACTACATATTAACATCAGCACAAAGAGTGGTTCTTCCTAAACAGCAGACTGTTAAGATGAACTTGGTACATGTGAGCCAACCATATTACCTGAGATACAGCATATACTGCCTATCTGACCACTAGCGGAGAGGTCATTTATCTTGCTTTAAGGGACAATATATCATAGGATGCACTCATAGATAGGCTCAATGCCATTTGGAGCAGTAGGAAAATATTCCTTTGTGAATATAGTTACAGAATAGCTGACACAACCTTATCTAGCTATTGCAGCCTGCATATTGTTAATGCATGGAAGACAAACAGAACACATACTTCTCTGCAATAGTTTGCCTTTCTCATTCAAGGGAAAAATAGGAATTTCTATTCTTTTTATAGGTGGTTAATTTTCCAAAGGCCTGTTGTGAGTAAAACCATGTATCTTGCAATCTGAAAACACATGTTACTTTGGAGCAATTACAATTATATAGTTCTTCTGATCAGAAGTCCAGGATCGTAACAGGATTTTCATGACAAAGAAACTCCTTTTTCCCTTCTGACATTCTCTCGACACAATTTGCCACAAACTTCACTAGATCTCTTCCACTCTGACTCGGGGAACTTAAGTTTGGCCTTTTTCAAGTATGAGGTTTCTACATTCTTGAGGTTTTGGTTGGTTTTGTTTTTGCTTTGGCTAGTTACAGGGAGGGATTAACTTTTTTTTTTTTTAAACTTTGTTTTTAGTACATAGTTTTTATTACATATTTTCATAAAATAGAGAAAGAACAGATTTGATTTTTTTCCAGATGCATTAGGTACTTTTAAATTTCACAAAAAGACAGCATGTAAGTTCCACAGCAGTAATTTACTAGAATATTTAAGCCGCTTTTGCTGATTTAAGAGGCAAATTTTACCCCTTCATGATGGAAAAAAAATAATGCCCCAAATTGGCAAATTTTAAGTTATCTATGAATTGGAAGTATTTGACAGCTATCACAAAAAAGGGGCTTATTTTCACAACCAAACCATTCCTATTCTTGTTCTTAGTGTATGATCAGCTGAGCAGAAATATCAAGTCCTGGTAAGACAGACCAAAAAATGTGAAGCAGTTTATTGAAGCAATTCTGAATACTAAGTAAAGCCTAGCTTAGATGTACCTTGCCCCTACAGCTATATAAGTATGAAGAACACGGTCTTACAAACACTAACGAATTTTCTGTAGTTATTTTGTCATGTCTCAGACAGGTAGAGCTCCCCCTGCCCTGTATATGTTCTGTACAATGTGGATGGAAGTTGTAGCTCTGCTGGGCTATTATAGCAGTGAATAAAAGATTTAATGTCTATCATCACTGCAGCCAATGATAAACTTATGCAAAGTTAAGTCCACAAGAAGGTGCTGGGCACTATGTGCCATAAAATGCTAACCAAACATCTTTAGAAACCCGTTATTGATGCTGGCTTGACTTAGGTCTAGTTTCAGGATTTTATTACGAACTATGTTCTCCAAGTAAGACAACAAAGGGCAACAACTCTTTTTAAAAAAAAAGAACTGACAATAGACAGTTCAGAAAACAGTTCCAGGACTGGTAGAAGGTACATGAGAGCTGTCTTCTTCCTTCTCAATGTTTCTATAAAGCTAGGAAACATTTCTTCTGTATTTCTTACAGATGAAAAACATATCAACGCCATTTTTTAAACTCAAAGGAGAACTCTGAGTAATGCACATGTAATTGCTCTTCAAGGTTAGCATTTCTCCTCACATTCATCAAATATATGAATCTGTTCTGTAAATGTAAACATAGTTTAATTTTTTTTTAGTTAGTTATCCGTTTTAAAAGCTAGAATGGCAACAATTATTTCCGTTAATTTTGATATAGCACATTTTTGTATCTTAAACCTGCAACAGTGTTTAAGATTCACACAGAGTATTTATAAGTGAAAGGAATGTCTTCTCCTAGATTACCAGAAACAAATTGCAGGATTTACTGATTAACAACCCTAAAAGAGGAAGAAGCAGTAAAACAAAGATAATGCAAAATTACATGAAGAACTTTATATTCCTGGAAACTCATTCTTATTTTTCCTCAGATGTAAATAATTCTAATTCTTAAGGGGCTGGAATGTAATTAGGCCAATGAAGTGTTACTCTGACAATTACATTTTGGTGACAATAAAGATCCAAAGATCTAAAGGAAGAATACAATGCAGTGCTTTGATTACTCTAACCACTGATTATACAGATAGATATTAAAATGAACCCTGTGATCATAAAGCTTTACACACACAGTATCACCAAAGTTGGAAGAGACCTCAAAGATCATCGAGTCCAACCTGTCACCACAGCTTAATGACATACTTTTTGATATGATGTTGTTTCGGCTGTATGAGCAGCGTCTTGGTCTTTCAGTACTTTTTGTGTATCAGCATTGAGAGCCTGAAGCTCCTTTATCAGCTCAGCCTGCTCTGTTGTATGTTCAATGTTTTGTCTGTAAAGATTCCGCAGTTCCTGTAATTCCTTCCTGTGTGAAACAAACAATAAAGAAAAATTAGGATAAAGAACAATGACCTCTGTGAAAAAATTGTGTTCAAACAATTTTATTGTAGATAATGAGCTTCCTATTTTCATTTAGTTTTCTGTCAATTGCCTTATAAACACTAGAAGTTACATATAAAATTTTATCACATGCTTTGGTGAAATATCTACAAAACAGTTAAGTTTCGAAATGGAATGCCTTTCAATTTCCTTCTAATGCACTAACTGCTCTAAAATAAATGGATTTTCACTACTGCATCAACACTTTCTAATCAATATTCAGTTAACTCTTTAGCAGTGTCAAAATGTAAAATATTTAGAACACACAAACTGTAAAATATGTTCACTTTTTAAAAAAATTAGAAGAAATATTAGTTTTTCTCAAAATATATAGTATGTGTAAAGCGAGTCTCTTCTGAAATGCATCTATTCCCCAGACACATGAAGTAGGCCTGCTGATAAATATCTTTTTCTCTGTACCTTCAGCATACTGCAACAACACAAGCAAAGTAAGTAAATTTCGGTGTGTGTCATATAATATAATAAAAGCTCTATAAGCAAAATAATCGGAATCATGTTGCAAAACAACCATATGATAGGTCTAGTATAATCAGTCTGTTTGACAATTTTACTGTATTCCTGAAAGACCTTATAAAGTAATGTGGAGAGGAAGATCATTAACTCATACTTATTATGAATAAGCAAGTTACTGACTTACAGTTATTGAAAACTTGGTACATTTTCTGTAACACAAGTTAAAAGTTCAGATGACTGCAATAATCCCTTTTTATATAGTTTGCTTAATTCCCTGTTTAATTTATAAGCACATATCACACTAGTATTACCTACAGATACTACACACAAATTTATGACAACTAATTTTCTCCTTAGTTCCTCAAAGATTTTGTTGTTAACCTCCAACATACAGGAACCTTCCCTGCACTTAAAATTATCATTAGAAACACGAGTTCTCACTAAGTTTTTATAATACTGCTAGAGATGGCCAGGCAAAAATTAACATACAAAAGGTAATACAAAACATATGAAAGCAATACCAACTTATTTGTGTTTTCCTAAGAAAACACAGAATGACAAAAAGATCACTTTAAGTGAACGCTCAATAAAAGCATTTCTTAAGACATATGCTATCACTTAATAGGAGGAGAGAGGAGGCAGTGGCGAGGAGCTCAGCACCGGGAGCTTGCTTTTGGCTTTGCTTTCCTTGCTTTTCAGGCAGTAAGGGGCTGGTGGCTCGAGACCTCCTGAAGAGGGGAGGAGGGGCAGCGGGCTCGGGTTGCCTACGCGCCTGGGGGCAGTGACGTAGCAGGGGGAGGGGTTGCCGTGGAAACCGCGCACCAACCGAACAGAACCCAGCGCGTGGCTGAGGAGAGAGGAGGCGGTGGCGAGGAGCTCGGCTCGGCCTGCTCACTGCCGGGGGGAGAAAAATATCGCCGAGTGGAGAGGGTGGTTACTGAAAGCTGGTTACTACTAGAGCAAAGGCTAGTAGAAGAACAGTGGGCACCCAAACAGAGACCACACACAAGCATGCAGATGTTCAGGGAGGTGGCTGCAGTGAGTGCTGGAACCTGGCACTTGATATGGAGGATGGAAGGAACAACTCCTGTGTTAGGTGTGAGCAGGTCAGTGATCTGATGAGCATGGTGGCTGAGCTAAAAGAAGAGGTGGAAAGGCTAAGAGCTGTAAGAGACTGCAAAAGGAAAATTGACTATTTCCATAATCGAACCTCTACAAAACCAGAAACAGGGGGTAACTCTTACTGGCACAGGGACTTTGATACCTTTCCATCAGCAAGCCTCTCAGCCTCCCTGTAGCAACCCACATAAGCAGGGCCAAAGGGAACAGGACTCTGCCCAACAGAAGAACTGCAAATGAAGCAAGTGTGCTACTTTGAGCAGCGCGCTGCCTACAGTCTCTGCAGGAGGAACAGGTCATCGGTAAGGTAGAGGACTCAAGACGGTCAGAAGCTGCATCAATGACAGGTTGCCTCAGGCCAGCCATCAAAACTAAGCTGGAAAAGAAACCTCATAGCATCATCGTTATAGGAGACTCCCTACTGAAGGGAGCAGAGGGCCCGGCAGCCCGGCTGAAGTGCATATACACTAATGCACGAAGCTTGGATAACATACAAGAGGAGCCGGAAGCCTTGCTGCAGCAGGAAAGTTATGATGTAGTTGCCATCATAGAGATGTGGTGGGATGACTCACATGACTGGAGTGCTGCAATTGATGGCTACAGGTTTTTCAGAAGAGACAGGCAAGGAAGAAGGGGTGGAGGGGTGGCCTTGTACATCAGGGAGGCACTAGATGCCATTGAGCTGGAGATCAGGGATCATCAGGTTGAGTGCCTGTGGGTGAGAATTAGAGGGAAGGCCAACAGGGCTGACATCCTGCTTGGAGTCTGTTATAGACCACCCAACCAGAAAGAAGAAGTTGATGAAGCATTCTACAGGCAGCTTAAGGCTGTCTCAAGATCGCCTGATCTTGTTCTCATGGGCGACTTCAACCTGCCTGACATCTGCTGGGATCTCAACACAGCAGAGAGGAGACAGTCTAGGAGGTTCTTAGAGTGCGTGGAGGACAGCTTCTTAACCCAGGTGCTGCATGACCCTACCAGGGGTAAGGCTATGCTTGACCTCCTCTTCACCAACAGGGAAGGGCTGGTGGGTGATGTGGTGGTCGGAGGCTGTTTAGGGGCCAGTGACCATGAGATAATTGAATTTTCAGTATTTGGTCAAGCTAAGAGGGGCAGCAAGAAGACCTCCACTCTGGACTTCCAGAGGGCGGACTTCAGGCTACTCAAGGAACTAATTCAGAAGGTTCCTTGGGAAACAGCCCTTAAAACCAAAGGGGTCCAGGAGAGCTGGACCTGCTTCAAGGAGGAACTCTTGAAGGCGCAGGAGCAGGCTGTGCCAATGTGCCAAAAGATGAGCCGCCGGGGCAGATGGCCAGCCTGGATGGGCAATGAAGATCTAAAAGAACTAAGGAAAAAAAAGAGGGTGTATCATCTTTAGAAGAAAGGTGAGGCAACCCATGAAAAGTTTAAGGATGTTGCTAGGTCTTGTAGGAAGAAAATTAGGGAGGCAAAAGCACATTTGGAGCTTAGACTGGCCTCTGCTGTGAAGGACAAAAAAAAGTCCTTCTATAAATACATTAATAGCAAGAAGAAGGGCAGGGACAACCTCCACTCCTTGGTGGACACGGAGGGGAATGTTGTAACAAAGGAAGAGGAGAAGGCAGAGTTACTTAACACCTTCTTTGCCTCAATTTTTTCTACCAGGACAGAATGTCTTCCAGACAACTGGCCTGCAGATCTGGCAGAAGGATTGAGGGAACAGCATAGTTTTCCTCTGTTCCAGAATGGGGTAATTGGTGATCTGCTTAGCCACTTGGATCCCCACAAGTCCATGGGACCAGATGGGATCCATCCTAGGGTGCTGAGAGAGCTGGCAGATGTCCTGGCCAAGCCGTTCTCCATCATTTTTCAGCAGTCCTGGCTCACTGGAGACATCCCAGAAGACTGGAAGCTGGCCAACGTGGTGCCCATCCACAAGAAGGGCTGGTTGGATGAGCCAGGGAATTGTAGACCTATCAGTCTGACCTTAGTGCCAGCCAAGATTATGGAACAGGTCATCTTGAGTGCAGTCACACAGCACTTACAGGATGGCCAAGGGATCAGGCCCAGCCAGCATGGATTTAGGAAGGGCAGGTCCTGCCTGATCAACCTGATCTCCTTCTAGGATCAGGTGACCCAACTGGTAGATGTGGGAAGGCCTGTGGATGTAGTCTACCTGGACCTCAGCAAGGCTTTTGACACAGTCCCCCACAGCAAACTCCTGGCCAATCTGTCAGCCCATGGCTTGGATGGGAGCACACTGCGATGGGTTAGGAACTGGCTGGAGGGCCGAGCCCAGAGAGGTGGTAAATGGTTCCACATCCAGCTGGCAGTCAGTCACTAGTGGTGTGCCCCAGAGATCAGTGCTGGGCCCCATGCTCTTTAACATCTTCATTGATGATCTGGATGAGGGCATTGAGTCCATCATCAGTAAATTTGCTGATGACACCAAGCTGGGGGCAGGAGTTGATCTGCTGGAGGTTAGAGAGGCTCTGCAGAGGGACCTTGACAGGCTGGGCAGATGGGCAGAGTCCAACGGCATGAGATTGAACACATCCAAGTGCCGGGTTCTGCACATTGGCCACAACAACCCCATGCAGTGCTACAGGCTGGGGTCAGAGTGGCTAGAGAGCAGCCAGACAGAAAGGGACCTAGGGTGCTTGTTGACGGTAAGCTGAACATGAGCCTGCAGTGTGCCCAGGCAGCCAGGAGGGCCAATGGCATCCTGGCCTGCATCAGGAACAGTGTGGCCAGCAGGAGCAAGGAGGTCATTCTGCCCCTGTACACTGCATTAGTTAGGCCACACCTCGAGTAGTATGTCCAATTCTGGGCTCCTCGGTTCAGGAAGGATGCTGACTTGCTGGAACGTGTCCAGAGAAGGGCAACAAAGTTGGTGAGGGGCTTGGAACACAAGCCCTGTGAGGAGAGACTGAGGGAGATGGGGTTGCTTAGCCTGGAGGAGACTCAGGGTTGACCTTCTTGCTGTCTACAACTACCTGAAGGGGGGTTGTAGTCAGGCAGAGGTTAGTCTCTTCTCCCAGGCAACCAGTACCAGAACAACAGGACACAGTCTCAGGCTGCGCCAGGGGAGGTTTAGGCTGGAGGTTAGGAGGAAGTTTTACACAGAGGGAGTGATTAGGAATGGGCAGCCCGAGGAGGTGGTGGGGTCGCCGTCACTGGGGGTGTTCAGGGCGAGGCTTGACAGGATGCTTGATTGCATGGTTTAGTTGATTAGGTGATGTTGGATGATAGGTTGGACACGATGTTCTGTAAGGTCTCTTCCAACCTGGTTTATTCTATTCTATTCTATATGCGGACCAAACCCATTTCATAGAGAGGTCTGCTGCCTCCCAGGTGCCCAAGTAAAGGACATTGTAGGTAAAATTCCCAACCTCTTGAGTCCTTCAGACTTCTACCCACTTCTGGTCTTTCAGGTGGGTAGTGACGATGCAACAATCAAGAGGCTCACAATCAATTAAAAGAGATTTCAGAACCTTAGGGCAACTGCTAAAGTGATCAGGAGCTCAAATTGTGTTCTCTGCTATACCCCTAACGTCAGCGATGGATGAGGGAACATTGAGGAAGAGCCAACAGGTCAATTCATGGAGCTGGAGCTGGTGCCATAGACAGGGCTTTGGGTTATACAGTCATGGCTTGGTTTACAAGGCACCAGAGCTGAAAACAACTTATGGGACACACTTGTCCCAGAGGGCGAAAAGGATCCTGGGACAGGAATTGGCAGGACTCATTGATAGGGCTGTAAACTAGATTTGAAGGGGGAAGGGGTTTACAGTCTCCTGCTGGCCTGTGACAAACAGAGGGGCAGCTCACCAGAGGCAGAGGGATGCAGGGCTGGTAAGGGCTCTCAACTTGCTGCCCTGAGGCAAGCCATGAGTGATGCACCAGGACATTCTGTGGAAACCAAGGGGAATTGGCACAAGAGGACGACAGGGCCAGCCCAGCTGAAGTGCTTCTATGTGAATGTGTGCAGCTTGGGCAACAAACAGGATGAATTAAGGGCCACTGTGCTGCTGGGATGCCATGACATAGTGGCTATTACTGAAACTTGGTGGGATGATTCCCATGACTGGAACGTAGAGATAGACGGGTATAAGCTCTTTAGGAAGGATAAGCAGGGAAGGAGAGGAGGAGGTGTTGCCCTCTATGTCAATAACCAGCTGGAATCAGTGGAGCTCCACCTGGGGAGAGATGATGAGCTGGTTGAGAGTGTATGGGTTAAAATTAAAGGCAAGACAGGGGAAGGAGATATTACTGTAGAGGTCCCCAACAGGCCACATGACCAGCAGAACCAAGCAGATGAGGCCCTCCACAGGCAAATACAAGTGGCTTCCAGGTCACAAGCCCTGGTCCTCATGGGTAATTTCAACCACCCTGACATCTGCTGGAGGGACAACACAGCAAGGCACCAGCAATCCAGGATGTTCCTGGACTGCATAGATGACAACTTCCTCCTCCAAATGGTAGAGGAACCAACAAGAAAAGGTGCTATGCTGGACCTTGTTCTCACCAACAGGGAAGGGCTGGTAACCAGTGTGAGGTTCAGAGGCAGCCTTGGCTGAAGTGACCATGGAGCAGTTGAATTTAAGATCCTCAGGGCAATCAGGAGGATGTATTCTAAGCTTTAGGCATGCAGACTTTGATTGCTTCAGGGATCTGATAGCCAAAGTGTCATGGGACAAACCCCTGGAGGGAAGAGGGACCCAGGACAGCTGGTCAGTATTCAAGGACCACCTCCTCTGTGTCCAGGAGCTATGTATACCAACAAAGAGAAAAGCAGGAAAGAATGCTAGGAGGCCTGCCTGGATGAGCAAGGAGCTGCTGGATACACTATTACTTGAAAAGAAACTCTACAGGAAGTGGAGGGAAGGACAGCTAGAGCAGGGGGTATATGAGGAAGCTGCCCGAGCAGCAAGAGACCTGGTTAGGAAAGCCAAAGCAGAGTTTGAATTGAATCTCGCCAGGGAGGTTAAAGGGAACACTAAGAATTTCTACAGGTATATTAATGGCAAGAAGAAGACTAGGGAAAGTGTGGGCCCCCTCAGAAATGAAACTGGTGAAATGGTCACAAGTGATGAGGAAAAGGCTTCTTTACCTCAGTCGTCACTGCAAGGGCCTTCAGCCACACTCCTGATGTTATGGAAGACAACGCCAAGGACGGGGAGGAAGAACTGCCCATCGTAAGTGAAGATCAGGTTCCTGATCACCTGAAGAAAACCTGAAAGTGTTCAAGTCCATGGGACCCGACGGGATACACCCATGGGTGCTGAGAGAACTGGCAGATGAGGTTGCTAAACCCCTCTCTATTATATTCCAAAAGTCATGGCAGTCTGGGGAAGTCCCCACAGAATGGAAAAGGGGAAACATTACCACCATTTTCAAAAAGGGTAAGAAGGAGGAGCCTGGGAACTACAGGCCAGTCAGCCTCACCTCTGTGCCCAGTAAGATCATGGAGCAGATCCTCCTGGAGGCACTACTGACTCAGAAGAATAGTGAAGAGGTGATTTGGAACAGTCAGCATAGCTTCACCAAGGGCAAATCCTGCCTGACCAACCTGGTGGCCTTCTACGAACAGGTGATGAAATTAATAGATGAGGGGCGAGCAACTGATGTCATTTACCTGGACCTGAGCAAAGCCTTCGACACTGTCCCACACCACATCCTGGTCTCCAAACTGGTGACACATGGGTTTGATGGCTGGACTACTAGATGGATAAAGAACTGGCTTGATGGCCACACCCAGAGTGGCTGTCAATGGGTCCATGTCCCAGTGGAGGCCAGTGACAAGCGGAGTCCCTCAGGATCAGTCCTGGGACCAGTCTTGTTCAACATCTTTGTCGGTGACATGGACAGTGGCATTGAGTGCACCCTCAGCAAGTTTGCTGATGACACCAAGCTGTGTGGTGCAGCAGACATGCTGGAGAGAAGGGATGCCATCCAGAGGGACCTTGACAGGCTGGAGAGGTGGGCACAAGCCAACCTCATGAGGTTCAACAAGACCAAGTGCACGGTCCTGCATCTGGATCAAGACAAACCTAGGCACAAATCCAGGCTGGGCAGTGACTGGCTGGAAAGCAGCCCGGAGGAGAGACACTTGGGGGTGCTGGTGGACGAGAAGCTCAACATGAGCTCTCAATGTGCACTTGCAGCCCGGAAAGCCAATCAGATCCTGGGCTGCATCAAGAGAAGTGTGGCCAGCAGGTCAAGGGAGGTGATTCTCCCCCTCTACACAGCTCTGGTCAGACCCCACCTGGAGTACTGCGTCCAGTTCTGGAGCCCCTATTACAAGAGGGATATGGACGTGCTGGAACGTGTCCAGAGAAAATAGATCATGCTGTTTAATTTCAGATTCACTGTAAAATCAGTATTCAGTATCACTAAGGTTGGAAGAGACCTCAAAGATCATCGAGTCCAACCTGTCACCACAGACCTCATGACTAGAGTAGGGAGGACACTAGTGCCCACTGCAGGCTTGAACTCACGACCTTCCCATTAATGGTTTTATGTGCTACCAACTGAGCCACCACGAGGATGATCACAGGGCTGGAGCACCTCTCCTCTGAGGACAGACTGAAGGAGTTGGGGCTGTTGAGTCTGGAGAAGAGAAGGCTCCGAGGTGACCTAATTGTGGCCTTCCAGTATCTGAAGGGGGCCTACAAGAAGGCTGGGGAGGGACTTCTCAGGGCATCAGGTAGTGATAGGACTAGGGGGAATGGAATGAAGCTGGAGGTGGGGAGATTCAAGCTGGATGTGAGGAGGAAGTTCTTTACCATGAGAATGGTGAAGCCCTGGAATGGGTTGTCCAGGGAGGTGGTTGGGGCGCCATCCCTGAAGATGTTTAAGACCAGGCTGGATGAGGCTCTGGCCAGCCTGATCTAGTGTGGGGTGTCCCTGCCCATAGCAGGGGGGTTGGAACTTGATGATCCTTGTGGTCCCTTCCAACCCTGACTGATACTATGATAATATGACACCATGATTAATATGTTGATTATTCACTAAAGGTACATCTGAGTACTTGTATAAAAATTGAAATAGCATAGTCAGAGAACTTAATGTTAAAAAAAAGCATTGTTTAGAAAAGTCTGTGAACAGGTCAATAGAGAAGAAAATTTAAAGACTTGCACCAAAGTAGAACAGCTGTATGTATTTCATATGTAACAATTTAAAATTGTTCATAAGCACAGAAGCAGAAATAAGGACATACTGATATACGGGCATTTTCCAGCCCCCTGTCTTCCAGAAAAGCACTGCTGACAGTATGTAGCAGAAAATGACTAATCTTTGCACTTCAGTTAAAATACAGATTATATTAATGTTGCAGAGGTTTTCCAATTAGATCTTCATTTTCTGGTAAAAGGGAAAACATAGTATAAAGTTAAATCCCTGGACACTGTTGGAAATGTTGGTAGTAATTGTTGCCAAGACCACTCTGCTATATTGCTGCCTTTTAATTTGTATGCAAAGATCAGTGCAGTTATTTGTGTCTGTCACTTGAGAATATACAGTATTATGTGTTCTCTGGTGGTCTGCGCACAAAGTGTATTAAGGTCAATGGGAATGTTTTTGTTGACTTTATCAGGCTTTGAGTCATACTATAAATGTGACAGTACAGGAAGAGAGAAGCAGAGGGAAGCTAAACCCTGAAGCCACCCAAGACTTGCAGCACTGTCAGAGGACGTTAACACATTTGTTCTTGCCAAATTTGAGGATTTTTGAATATATGAAAAGTCACTTAGTTCCATTATGCCTCATTTTAAAAAATCAAATGTTTATACATATACCACAACTTGCTCTATTTTTTTTTTCAGTAAAATGCTGCACAAACCAAAATACTTTCAGTCAGAAAAAATACCAAGACAAAGAAATGCAGAACCCCTGCAACTTGCAGTTGTACAATACACTTGCTTTGATTCTCTTTAGTGAATGAGGTGCTATTTTTACATTGTAAACTGACAAGAGGATACATACTTCTATTTCATTTTTACACAGGATGGAGGAAAAGAAGCTCAGTCTTGTCAGGAATTATTCAGTACTGATGGCGCAACACAACTAAATTCACAGAATAAAACAGCTTTGATAATGGACAGGCTCTCTCTTGTAAGGGAGACTTTAAATTTGGAATGGTGGGGGACAGAGGGGTTGACCAAATAACACACGAGGGAGCTGTGACCCACACTGGCAAGCAAAGTGCACAGATTGTGTGACGGGAAAGACCTTGTGATTAACAAAGTAACAAGGCTCAGCAAGCACCCATTCTAGCCTGTGTACATAAATAAGGGGTTATTTCACCAGAAGTTTGTGCTGCCATTCTGAGAGACCTCAACAGGCTGGACAAATGGGTTGAAAAGTGGGTGTAGGTGATCCTCTATTCAGAAGTAGTAAAACCTGTGTTTGGTGCTATGTCAAATGCTGGGCTCCCCAGTACAAAAGAGGCATGGACATAGTGGAGTAAGTCTGTGGAATGTCCACAAAGATGGTGAATGGACTGAAGCATCTGTCCTAATGGAAGGACTCAGGGAAGTGGGACTGTTCAGCCTGGAGAAGGGAAAGCTCAGAAGAATATTATCGACATATATGACTACCGGATGGGAGTCTATAAAGAAACTCCAGACAGACAGTGGTGCTCAGTCACAAGAAAAGAGGCAATGGGCACAAATAAAACCTACATAAGATTACAGTTAAATGTAAGAAAAATGTCCTCACCATGTAAAGAGGGCTCAAACACTGGAACAGGCTACACAGAGAAGACATAGAGTCTCTATTCTTGGACATAATCAGACTCAACTAGACAATATCCTGGGTAGCCTGTGTAGGTGATACTGTTTGGTGGGAGTACAGTTTCCAAAGGTCTCTACCATGCTCAGCCACTCCATGATTCTGTGTTACTAATTTGCTCGCAGCATGTTTAAACAGAGTATACAAAAATCAATCCCCTATAATTAGAAAAATAGTTAAAATACAAAAATTAATTTTTTATCAAAATAGCTATTAATATGCTTACTCAAATCAGCAAACTGCTATGCACTCTCTACAAAATCGAGAGACCTGCTTGTCACTACAGCAGAATATGGGTATCAAGTCCTAAATAAAATGATACTCTCAGGCAAGTATGCAACATAAGAAATAATAAATAACTGGAAACTGGATGTAATAAAAATAATAACCAGCATTTAAAATGTATGTGCCCATATAAACAGCCTATATATTTAGAAATATATACAGATGTGATGGGTTGAGGCAGACCCCCTCCCCACCACGGGCAAAAATAACGACTCAGACAAATGGATTGCAAAAGTGGTAGAAAGTTTAAACGGAAAGCGGTCAATGTTTACAGAGAGCCAGAAGCACAGTGACAAAAAAAATCCCAAAGCAGACCGAGAAACATCCCATCCCCACCTAAGGGTACACCCAAGACCCCCAGGGCTCCTTCTTCCCCCACCCCCCTCCCACTCCACTGCTAGGCTAGTCTCAGCTGGCCAGGTGTGAGACTGCCCATCCTCCCCACCTTGGGCCTAGTCAGGTCCAAGGCTGGGAGATATCTCCCCTAAGTTACCGGGTAGCGGTGAGAGAAGAAAGAGAAAGTGCCAGACCCCCCTCCAGGATCTTATAGTGGTGCAGGGCATTATGGGATGAAATACATAGATTCCTGTGTCCACCCACTGGGCTGGACTTTTGGACACAGGAAGTACCCCTCATATGAACACAGCAGAGATCACCCACCCCAAACTGCTACAACAGATAAAATTTTATCTGGATGTGTAAGTGTAGATATACAAGTAGTATCTATGTACAAAAATATATGCTCACACTGCTAAAATATTTTGATATGCTATACACTGACTAAAAGCACAAACAAATTCATAAGCAAAATTAATTAGAAAAGCAATAGTCTCTCAGTTAAGCACTAACACTGAAACACCTACTGGTCTATGTTTTCCTCACCACTTCTCACCTTCTCATGAACAGACACAGCCTGACACACTCAGAATATGTACATTTAAAACAGAAGTGTTAAATGAGAAAAAAAAATCCCATCTATCTCTAATCTATTTCTAATCTCAAATCAAGACCAAAACACATAAATGTACATAAATTAAGAGCACTCTTCAAGTCACTAAGAAAATTCTGCTAACGAAAAAGAGTCAGGTTTTTCTCAACGCAAAAAGGGCGTAACTAAATTATATCAGCTATAAAAATAAGAAAATGCTAATCTTAGCTTTTGTTTTAAATATGGAAAGGTTGACACTACGTGAAGACACTACAAATTGAACTGCAGTGAGACTCAAAAGATTTGACTCCTCTTCCTGCCAATAACAATATTTAGAATTCATACTCCTGTTTATAATATATTTGATGTTCAAATCTGGTGCAAGTTTGAAGTTTCCTCCTGTCCTAAGAGCACAACATTAAATAAAAGCTTTATGTCCCACACATACCAACTGTGTAAGAGCAAACTGTAGCTTCCCAGAGATGTAAAAGAGTAACTACTATCATTTTAGAAGCTGTATCTGAAAATAGAGTTAATGTTCATCACACCCACCACTTTAGGCGATGTTGCTGGCTTTGTTTCAACACTATGCTTTTGGTGAACACACTGAGATTCTGAGTATCTCAGCTACTCCTATTACCAAGGGAATATAAGAGGGTTTGGGGTAATTCAGGAAATCTGTAGATTCCATTACCTGTAATTTAGAAATACAACACAGTGACAGACACTATGAATGATGGCTTCTCAGGGGAATGGCACAGATACTGAAATGGTTTACAGCACACAGCAAAGAATAACCTGAAAATCCCAGAGCAGCAAAATAAGGGCTGAATAGAAATCTGACTGCCTTATAATTTTACAGCATGGAAGTAAACAGCAACAGCAGTGAGTGAGGAGGTGAACTCCAGAAGAAGTGGTTTTAAAATGATCAGGGACTGATTATTTTCTAGTCCAAATGTAAGGAATCAAGTCACAGCACACATTCCCAATAAGAACAGAGGGGCAAAAAAAAATCTAATTCATTTCAGAGTAAAGCGTACTGTATTCACAAACAGTTAAATATTCCCTAGAGGTCTGTGACAGAGAAGATCAGGTTGCAGTGAGTCAAGCAAATCTCTCCAGCTTGATAATCAGAGTTTCAAGAGAGCTCTAAGCCAGTGAAATATATACCGCCAAGTATGCATCAGTAAAAACGAAGTTCTATAATTCCGATATTTAACTCAATATTAAATCAAAAAACACAGAGATGCATTGGAGTTAATCTTCAGAAACAATCAGGAAGATTTATTGTTCTTCAAGAACATGACTGAAGAGAAAGCCTTGGGGAGAAAGGCTACCAAGGCCTAAATAGATGCAGAAAATCTGTACTGAATGCACACATGAAAAATATAACAAGCAAAGGAATTTCACAACTACTTCAGGAGTCTGAAATCAAGCCCAGTGAGATCAAAAGCCCATTGTAAAAATTAAGCCAGCAGAGAAAGGTGGTAGGTTCTTGAAGGCATCTGTTGTGCAGGATGTATTCTGTAAATATTTTTTGATTCCTGGCCCTAGAAAATTTATCTTCTGCATCTCAAAAATATTTAACAGAGGTTTACAGACACTGGGTGGGATACTTAGAAACATCTCTTAATCTACAGAATCAATTGGACTGGAGTATTTCTTCAAAATTTTGGTCCCTGCTAATTTCCTGAAGAAGACTGGTCCTTTAATGAAAACAGTTGTCTTAGCATCTACAAATAGAGTTTCTATTAAACTGAAAAAAATTCTTCCTAGCAAACTGACAGATAGGAAGATTGAGCAAAAAGTCTTCTGGAATGGTAAAAGAGAGCATGAGACCAGTTTGCAGAAATGGAAAGTTCCTTTGTTCTTCTACTGCTTTTACCATATGCTGTAAAAATTTCAAGCAGTACTACCAAGGTGTCAGCAGAAGGAGTGTTTTTCTGGATCCACCTTTACCACATATGAAAAAAACCCCCAAAAAACAGATGAAGGCAGACAGTTTCCTTCCTCTCTGTTAAAAGGCACTGAGATGTCCATCTGCCAGCCCAACAGGAGCTAAGATTCATGTTGTTAAGTGGGTGTTTCAACTTGTTAAAAGAAAGAATTACTATCTTTTGTTACACTTTCGTGTAACATGGGCAGAACCAAGAAGGCCTACAGTGCTCTATAGTAACAAGTGAAAAATTTGGGGGCTCAAGTTATCTTTTCCTCCTTTTTACCAGCTGTGGGGATGAGGGCAGCCAGAAACAGATGTATAAAACACATTGACCTCTGGCTCCATGACTGGTGCAGTTATGAAGGGTACGGTTTTTGCAACAGTGGGAAGTTGTTTTCTGACCATAACCTCCCAGGGAGGGATGGAATCTATCTGCCTAGTAGGGGCAAGGAGATCTTTGGCAACAAGCTGGCCAACTTAGGTAAGAGGGCTTTACAGTGAAGAACTTAACAGGTGGGGGCCAAAAAGGCAATGCTCAAGCCATGACACTGAGCCGGGGAATAAACCTGGCCAGTCAGAGCAACAACAAAAGTGCCTCAGCTACCTGTCTTGATGAGAATCAGAAGGCCTTCCACCAACCTAGGTTGAGCACTATGTGCTTAGCTCTGTCTCTGAAATGCCTGTACACCAATGTATGCTGCACAGGGAATAAACAAGATAAATTAAGAGATCTCTGTGGGGTTGTTTGAAGTGTGTAATTAAGGGAGGTTATTAATTTATGATATGAAAATTCAAAATGGGAAAATTAATTTGTCATTAATACTCAAAATCGATTAATAACCATTTATCATTATTTATATGGAGATTCTAGTGCATGATTGTGGATATATCCCATAAACTGGTACCATATGACAATTTGAACCCACTTTGGAAAGATATACTTTTGTTTGCAGCCAAGCTAGTTGCTAAGCAACTGTTACACAGGCTGGCTGCCAACCTGGCTCATTCTGGGAAAGAGGAGACCTGGATGGGCTATGGCTGCTGGGGACTGGTTCCTGCTGGAATCTCAGGGCTTGCAGGGCCGGCACAACTCCCGGGGCTGTTTCTCCAGACAGCAGCAGTGGGGGCAGCCTTTTCCTCCCACAACTGCAGGGCTGGGGGTGGGGCTGAGAAGTAAAGTTCTGCTAGTGAGCAGGTTCCTTTTGGCAGGGCTCAGGTGGCTTTCTCGGTGTGGCTGTCCCTCCTGAAGCTACGTGGGGAGGGAGGGGGACAGCGGCGTGGAGTGGCTTTCCCCTGGCTTAGCTCAAAATGAACAAGCAGCCAATCTTTCTCAGCAGGGACTACTTTGCCATTTCTAAGGTTACAGGCAGTCATTTGTACAGGACACTCACAGGCAGTCCCGGCTCTGAATCACGGGCATGGACAGTGCTCTGGATTTCCATGGCACATACAGGGCTGCAGAGCAAGCACGGGCAGGCTGCTCTTCTTCTCCCATGACCAGTGGGGTCAGGCAGGGTGCAGCTGGATGCTGTTCCTGCTTTTGCAAGCTGGCACACAAAGGATTGTGGCTCATCAGTCTGCTGCTCGTAGATGCGGCAGACGTTTGGACTTGCTGAGATTCAGGCTAGTCCCCTCCCCGACTGGGCAATCTTACCCTTGGGGGTGCAGTCCCCTTTAAGACACTGTGGCTCTTTTCCAGCAGGTGGGACTTGTAGATACAATGCAAAGCTGGTGGTAGCTCCAGAGCAGCTTGTGAAGGACTCTTTGCAGGTTTCCAGGTAAACTAGGGCACAGTGGCTTTTCCCAGGTTGCTGGCTTCTCTCCATAATGCAGAGGCTGGTATTATTGCTTAATAGAAGCAATAGCAAGGAGCTTAATAGCAAGAGCAATAGTGTTTAGGCAAAGAGTGACTTGTTTACAACTTGGGGTAATACTTACACATTATTCAGGCCTTGAATTTGGATGAATATTCAGCTGTGATTAATACCTTCCAGTCTACGACCAAGTTTGTATCTAGAATTATACCCAAACTTGGAAGGAGAATAAGCTAAGCATAAGCATCCTATGCAATAGCTTCATGGTGTTGTTTACCCCAAAGAAAGCAGGTTTGGTTGTTTACTTATGGCTGGCTGGCGGGCGCCCTGGTCCTTTGTTTTCCTAGCTCTGGGCTGAGCACCCACTCCAGAAAGGAGGGAAAAGGTGGGGATGTTAACCAAACATGTTGGGACAAGTTTGGGCAAGATCTGGGGCATAATTCTGAGCATAGAATGCCTTCACAACAAAGGGCCACGATCAGATTGCAGTTGCAGAAAAACAGTTACTGGGATGCTGTCATGGATGGCTGTGTCCTTTTCAGGAAAGGCAGATCAGCAAGGCAAGGTGGTGAGGCTGCTTTTTAGGTGAGAGAGCAACTAGAGTGTACAGAGGTCTGCACAGGAGACATGAAGAGCAACTTGAGAGTTTGTGGGTAATAATTAGGGGGCAGGCTGCTATAGGAGACAGCTGTGACTGTCACATCTATTATGGGCCACCTGATCAGGAGGGGCAAGCTGGTGAGGCTTTGTATGAGCAGCTAAAAGTAGCCTCACAATCATGGGCCCCAGTTCTCATGGAAGACTTAACTACCCAGACATTTGCCAGAAAGGCTACATGGCCAGGCACACACAATCCAAGAGGTTCCTACAATGCATTGCTGATAACTTTTTGACAAAGGTGATGGAAGAGGAATACAATTGGACCATACATTGACAAACAAGGAGGGACTAATTGAGGATGTGGAGGCTGGGGACAGACTTGGCTGGAGTGGTGGAGTTTTGCAAGAATCAAGATTGCAACCCTGGACTTCAGAAAGTCTAACTTTGGTGTCTTCAGGGAACTACCTGGAAAAATCCCATAGGATAGCGCACTAAAGGGTAAGTGTGTCCAATAGAGTTGGTTAATGCTCAAGCACCATCTCCTCCAAGCTCAAGAGTGGAGAATACCAAGGAGAAAGAAATCAGG
Organism: Dryobates pubescens; assembly: GCF_014839835.1. Classification (NCBI taxonomy): domain Eukaryota; kingdom Metazoa; phylum Chordata; class Aves; order Piciformes; family Picidae; genus Dryobates; species Dryobates pubescens. The sequence goes on from NC_071657.1 coordinate 47,375,923, forward strand.
TAAGGCATCCATAAGACTGCTTGGTTGAACAGGAAGCTGATGAATGAACTCAAGTGGAAGAAGGAAGTTTAGAGAACATGGCAGAAAGGGTCGACCACTTGAGAGGAATACATCAATGTTATCAGAGTATATGGAGATGAAGGTCTCCTTAAAATTAAACCTGTCAAGAGAGGTCAAGGACAACATGTGGTAGTATTAGGCTGTGGTAGTTTTAGGCTATGCCTTTAAAGTTTTTCACAGATCTTGAGCAGAAAAGTAGTAAAATGTAAATAAATCACTGTTGGGTGTGAAAAGGAAAATAAAGATAATTCTAAACAATTCCATCAGAGAGGTATCTGCCGTAAGATTGGTTGCACCAAAAAATTCCTCCTTCTCCTCTCTTCCCACTCCTTTGCTCAGGAGAGATACTAACTTGCTTCTGCTTGACCTTGGCTGCATTGTTTTGGTTAAGTCTAACAGCAATTTTCTCTATTCCTTTCTCCTGTTTGGACAGGAGGATAGAGGGAGCAGAAAAGGAGAAGCTGGTAGCTTCCCCTGGTCTTTTGACCAGGGGGGTTTTGTGCTGTTTGTTAATTGTCAGTATCTGTAAATACTGCAAATACGGCATATTTTGTACACATTCATTGCATTTCATCATAAATTGTAGTTTTGCCTGTAAATACAGCTTTCATTTGCTTCCAGCTGAGCTGGTCTGGCTAAGTTAATGTTGGGGGGTGGAATTTCAACCCACCACATTACAAAATTAATTGGCACCCAACGTGGGGCAATTGCTTGATTAATTTCTCCTCAGATCAAGGAAGCAAAAAGGAAGTTGTTTTGGGTTTTGTGGCATTTGGTGTACTCTGTACTAGCTGTGATATTTTATAAATGGTTTGTTTCTGCAGTAATTGCTCAAGTTATCAGGTACATAGTATATAAGCTGTTTCTTTGGTTTAAATACAAGTTAAAGAGGTTTGGTGGTTCATGCCTTGGATTTGTTGCTTTGGGGAGATACAGCAATTCAACTGTGAGTGTACCTCCTGAGTTTGTTGAATTTAGTGTTCCTGTATCTGAGAATTATTTTAATGGTTTGAATCTTAAAATGGTTTGTTCATTATGCCTACATTTGCTATTAGTGGTGGTAATAATAGGTCTGTTATTAGCATTGTACTGAGAGAACCATGCAGCTAATTGCTCTGTCTCAAGGCAGAGAAGACGTAAGAAGTCTGGCTCTAATGCAGAGATTTCTAGTGCTGAAGAAGACACAAAACTAGGCAGTAGTAGGCAGGCAGGAGTTAATGGGAACCACAGCAAGTGCCATGGCAGAACTGGCCCTGCTCAAGCAGCAAGTGGCTGTGCCGGAGGCAGCAGATCCCACACCAGCACCTGTAATGATGGCAGCAATGTTTTCACAGTCAGTGGCCATTAGCAAGGCAGAGAGAATTCTGCCCACTGCAGCATGAATTGAAATGAGTCCAGCAATGGTCCCAAAGAGTGCAAGGTGATGCTGTTTCTGTGCAAGCCTGTTCTGCTTCTGCCAGTCCTGCTGTGAATCTCCAAGCAGCACCAGTAAAATTGGTTGCTACTCTGGACAAGAAGCCTGATGACAAGGATCCTTCTGATCCAGGTCCAAGCTCTCCACATAAAACAAAGGGGACTTGTCAAGTAAAGACCAGAAGTCGAACCAAGAATATAGCTCAGGGTGATTTTGGCAAAGGAGAGAAAGTCTGTCTTAAAGGTCTAGTTAACTTAGTGAAGCCATCTATGGATGATGAAGATGCAGGACAGGGTATGAGTCCTAGTAGATCAGGAACCCAGAGAGGTGCTTCTCAACTTAAGGAGACTGTACAAAGGCTTTCAACAGGAAGACAGCAGGATGAGGAAGATGAGGATGATGATGATGATAATGATGACATACAGTCAGCTACTGCACCCAGGTGGGAAATTAGGCATGTAAGAAAAGATTACATTACAGGAGACACTGAGCCAATACTGAGCTGGTTAGGAAGATGCTTTGACACAGGTGCTCCTGCTTTAGTGGTAGGTGATAAGTCAGCGGCTCAGCTTGGAACACTCTCAAAAGATACCAGAATAAATAAGCATTTAGCCACTTGCCTGGGTAAAGTTTCTCTGTGCACATGCCTCCTATTGGCTGTCTTAATGAGACACATATACAGGGATGACGTCCCATGGAACTCTCAGAGATGGAACACAATAGATGAGGGAATCAAGTACTTGAGAGAGTTTGCTGTGAGAAAAGTACATTATGGAAGTCATGGTGCCCTGAATCCTGATGAAATTCCTGTGGGAACAGGTCTTGCCAAGAAGCTCATCAAACTTGCTCCTCCTAATTATGCTACTATTCTGACAAGCAGAATGGTTCCACTATCTCCCCAGGCAGCCCATTCCAATGGACAATCACTCTTTCTGTATAGAACTTTTTACTAACATCCAGCCTGAACCTCCCCTGGCGCAGCCTGAGACTGTGTTCTCTTGTTCTGGTACTGGCCGCCTGGGAGAAGAGACCAACATCTGTCTGTCTACAACCTCACTTCAGGTAGTTGTAGAGAGTAATAAGGTCACCCCTGAGTCTCCTCTTCTCCAGGCTAAGCAACCCCAGCTCCCTCAGCCTCTCCTCGTAGGGCTTATGTTCCAAACCCCTCACCGACTTTGTCACTCTTCTCTGGACTTGTTCCAGCAAGTCAACATCCTTCCTAAACTGAGGGGCCCAGAACTGGACACAGTACTCAAGGTGCGGGGGAGGTGGTGGAGTCGCCATCACTGGAGGTTTTCAGGAGAAGACTTGATGGGGTGCTTGGTGCCGTGGGTTAGTTGTTTGGGTGGTGTTGGATTGGTTGATAGGTTGGACGCAATGATCTTGAAGGTCTCTTCCAACCTGGTTTATTCTATGTATTCTATGTATTCTAATGGTGGCAAGAAATTATGGTGGAATGCCTCCTACTGTTGGCCATTTCACTGACCAAATGAGGCAACTGGAGGATAGTCTCACACTTGTTTCCTTGGTCTCAGCCATTGAAACTCCTTATGGTGAGAAAAAGAACTGCATGAAAGAGCTGAAGGAGGAACTTAAAACCTCCATATCCAAATTGGCGAAAGGGGATGATTCCAATTCTTTTTCCAGCTGGATACAAGTTTCAACTGCTAGAAACAGACATCCTTCAAGAAGGCCATTTTGAACTAGGCTAAACCAAAACAGGTATAACAGAGGCAATCACATGGGAGTATTTGGATAACTCTGTGTGATTAGTTTGGTGAAAACATGAATAGGTGGGATGGTCAATCAACTTGTGCTCTCTTCAGGAAATTACAGGAGTTGCAGAGCAGCAGAGCTCGAGGTAACAATACCAGAAGGGTGGCTGTCATTTCCTCAGTTTCCCAGAAAACTCTAATAGCTCCCAAAGTGATTCTGACACTAACACTAGGCATGGTGTCAACTGTACATGCGGATGTAATCCCCATAATTAGGGGTGCCCTGCCTCCCGCCAGGGGGAGGAAAGGGATAATGGAGATAACAGAATCTATTGGGATGTGTACATCCAGTGGCCTGGCACTTCACAATTTCCGAAGTACAGGGCCTTGGTTGACACAGGAGCTCAGTGCACCATAATGCTATCAAATTATCAATGGTCAGAGCCTATAACTATTCTGGAGATCACTGGTGGATCTCAAGAGCTGACTAAGATACAGGTTGACATAAGTTTAACTGGGAAATTGTGGAAGAAACACACTGTTGTGACAGGAGCTGATGCACCTTGTATTTTGGGAATTGACTTTCTGAGAAAAAGGCGTTTCGATGACCCAAACGGTTACAAATGGCCTTTTGGAAGAGCAACTGTGGAAACTGATGGAGGAAAGTTGAAGTTGTCTATTAGACAGCTGTTCTTATCTGTAAAGATCAGTTTGTAAAAGTTATCCATTTCCTTCTCACTCACCTTTATGCTTCTTAACCTACTCAACTCTTCTCTGAGATCCATCACTTCATCCTGGAGATGTGCCAACCAGCTAAGCAGGTCAAACACCTGCTCACACCTCACACACCTGTTGCCTGTAAAAGGCTGTGGCATTCCTCACAGCCTGTGGCCTTGATGCCAATATCCATTTTGGTAGGTGCAGAAAGTAGTCTTCCTTCTCTGAGTAGCCACCATTATGCCTTCAGTAAGACTGAAGCACCTTGTGTCCTGCCCACACACCCTGCTTGTGCCAAGTACTGAATTAATTCAAAAGGAGCCCCTGGGATACCTCACAACCAACTTGCTGGGTTCTAACTGAGATAATTCAAAAGGAGCCCCATGGGCACACTCAGTCACTATTTGCACTCCCTGTGCCTGTTAGCTTGCCTGTACCAACAGCCTGGTGCTCCCAGCTGTCTAACCACACCCCCTCCCTCTCACGCCCTGCTCACTGGGTTGCAACTAGTGAATAGGCTGTTGCCTCGCATCTCAGAGTCTAAGGATGGACAATGGTGTCTGACAGGTGACTTCCATGCCCTGAATGAAGTAACTCCACTGATGAGTGCAGCTGTACTGGACATGCTGGAACTCCAGTATGAGCTGGAATCCAAGGAGGCCAAATGGTATGCTACCATAGACATTGCTAATGCTTTCCTCTCTATTCCCATAGCAGAGGAATGGAGAGGAATGCAGGCCTCAGTTTGCCTTTACCCAGAGGGGCATATAGTACACCTTTAATCGTTTGCCCCAGGGGTGGATTCAAAGTTCAACCACTTGTCATGCAGTGATCCATAATGCTCCAGAGAAAGGTGGAGCTCTGGAACACATTCAGTTCATCAATGACATCATCATCTGTGGTAGAACTGCTGAAGAAGTCTTCAAGAAAAGTAACACAACAATTAACATTCTTTTGAAAGCAGGTTTCACCATTAAGCAAGACAAGGTGCAAGGACCTGCCAGAGAGATCCAGCTTCTAGGAGTGCAGTGGCAGGATGGTTGCTGTCACATTCCAATGGATATGATAAAGTCTCTGCCATGGGAAATGCCATCAGTGAGAAGGAAACTCCACATTTCTTAGGTACAGTGGGATTTTGGAGACTGCACATTCTGGATACAGTCAGATTGTGAAACCTCTTTATGTGACTTGAAAGAGAAATAGTTTCCAGTGGGGTCATGAGCAACAAGCAGCCCTTGACCAGATAAAAGCGAGAAGTAATCCATGCCATGGGTCTGGGACCTTTTTGAACTGGTCCAGACATAAAGAACATTCTGTACACGGCTGCAATTGACAATGGTCCAACCTGGTGCTTACGGCAAAGAGCTCCAGGTGAGACACGCGGATGTCCACTTGGTTTCTGGAGTTGTGGCTACAGAGGTTCAGAGGCAAATTATACTCCAACAGAGAAAGAGATTCTAGCTGCCTATGAAGGAGTAAAAGCTGCTTCTGAAGTAACTGGAACTAAGCCACAACTTCTTCTAGCTCCTAGATTGCCAGTTTTGAATTGGATGTTCAAAGCTGAAGGTTCTTCACCACATCATGCCACATGGTCTAAGTGGATGGCTCTGACCACACAGAGCACTTGAATGGGAAATCTTGAAAGACCTGGTCTGGTGGAGGTGATGACAAGTTGGCCTGAAGGCACCAACTGTACTAAACCTTCAGAGGAGAGAGTAACTCATGCTAAGGAAGCTCCTCCTTACAACGACCTTTCTGATGATGAAATATTCTTTGTTCACAGATGGTTCCTGTTGTCATGTTGGAAACAAGCAGAGATAGAAGTCTGCAGTGTGGAGTCCAACATGCCGAGTTGCAGAGGCAAAAGATGGAGAAGGTGAATCCAGCCAATTTCCAAAGGTACAAGCTATTCAGCTAGCTCTTGACGTAGCTGAACACGAGAGATGACCAGTGCTTTATCTCTACACCAATTCATGGATTGTAGCCAATGCTCGGTGGTTGGCTAAAGGACTGGAAAAAGAACGGTTGGCAGAAAACAGGAAAGCCTATTTGGGCTGCCAATCTGTGGCAAGACATTGCTGATCGAATCAAGAGAATTCCAGTGAAGATGAGACACATGGATGCTAACATTCCCAAGAGCAAAGCTACTGAGGAACATCAACACAACCATCAAGAAGATTTAGCTGCAAGAGTTTCTCAAGTAGATACAAACTCTGATTTTGATCTTGACTGGAGACACCAAGGTGAGCTCTTTTTAGTTCTGTGGGCCCACAATGAATCAGGACATCAATGCAGAAACGCAACCTACCAGTGGGCTCATCACAGATCAATTGACTTTTCCATGCAAGCTATCATGCAAGTCATACATAACTGTGACTCTGTGTGCCTCAAGTGAAGAAGTGAAAACTGGACAATTTCCTGAGAATGCCCTTGAAGTTACCAATTATCTTGTGCCATCATCTTCATTTCCAGGAATTTAGTAGTCTAGTCAATTCATCTAATTCATTCCATTCTTCATTTATTTCCCATGACTCAAATAGTGCAGCATTAATCTTATAGATACAGCTTAAAGAAAAGGTGTGTGAGACCCAAGATAAAGCTTAAATTACTGCAGTTTAAATCTTTTGCACAGACTTGTGTAGAATTTCACTGACTCATCAGATTTAACTCTAATTAAAAAGTTAGTCTTATTGCTTTTCCAAGCTCAGGGCACTTAGCCTTTCCAACTAAATGTTTATGTCACTGATCATATTGGCAATTTGTTACTTTCAGTGGAGACTGACATCCTAACATCACCCTGCCCATTAAGCTACGTCCTAAGTTCCATGTCTACATGTGTTTTTTTAATACCTCCAGGGACTCCATCACTTCCCTGGGCAGCCTGTTCCAATGCCTGAGATTATCTACACTGTCTACTCAAACATTTCCAAAAGCTTTACATCTTGCAGAACAGAATGGTATGAAAATACACTGTTGCACAAAAACACATCTAATGCAAGTCACTGCTTTGTAAGTGGAAGAATAGTGTTTTCAAGAAGACTAAGATTTGAAAGGTAATGAAAGAACTAAATACTTACTTAGCTTTGATCACATCACAATTCTTTTGGGAGAGTTCTTCCTGTTTCACTGCCACTTGAGATGATAAGCTACAGCATATACTGTGTAACTCTTTCATTTGTACTCTTGCTTCTGCTAAATCTGTTTCCAAATTCTGCAAAGAAATAATTCAGAATGTATTAAAGATAATGTATATGAAAGAGTTGAAATCTACTATGTGTGTTATCTGCGTATACAGTCAAATGGAGGTGCACATACATACATGCATATGTTTATTGTGGTCTAAGCAAATATACATAGGTATTATGTAACATACATAGGTATTATGTAGGTATTTCAAGCCCAGAGAGTGGTGGTGAATGGTGCCACATCTAGCTGGCAGCCAGTCACTAGTGGTGTGCCCCAGGGATCAATACTGGGCCCCATGCTCTTTAACATCTTTATTGATGATCTGGATGAGGGCATTGAGTCCATCATCAGTAAATTTGCTGACGACACCAAGCTGGGGGCAGGAGTTGATCTGCTGGAGGGTAGACAGGCTCTGCAGAGGGACCTCAATAGGCTGGGCAGATGGGCAGAGTCCAGCGGCATGAGATTGAACACATCCAAGTGCCGGGTTCTGCACATTGGCCACAACAACCCCATGCAGAGCTACAGGCTGGGGTCAGAGTGGCTGGAGAACAGCCACGCAGAGAGGGACCTGGGGGTGCTGGTCCATGGTAGACTGAACATGAGCCTGCAGGGTGCCTAGGCAGCCAAGAGGGCCAATGGCATCCTGGCCTGCATCAGGAACAGTGTGGCCAGCAGGAGCAGGGAGGTTATTCTGCCCCTGTACGCTGCACTGGTTAGGCCGCACCTCGAGTCCTGTGTCCAGTTCTGGGCCCCTCAGTTTAGGAAGGATGTTGACTTGCTGGAACGAGTCCAGAGAAGAGCAACAAAGTTGGTGAGGGGCTTGGAACACAAGCACTACGAGGAGAGGCTGAGGGAGCTGGGGTTGCTTAGCCTGGAGAAGAGGAGACTCAGGGGTGACCTTATTACTCTCTACAACTACCTGAAGGGAGGTTGTAGACAGGTGGATGTTGGTCTCTTCTCCCAGGCAGCCAGTACCAAAACAAGAGGACACAGTCTCAGGCTGTGCCAGGGGAGGTTCAGTCTGGATTTTAGTAAAAAGTACTATACAGAGAGAGTGATTGCCCCTTGGAATGGGCTGCCTGGGGAGGTGGTGGAGTCGGCATCATTGGAGGTTTTCAGGACAAGACTTGATGGGGTGCTTGGTGCCATGGTTTAGTTGTTTAGGTGGTGTTGGATTGGTTGATGGGTTGGATGCGATAATCTTGAAGGTCTCTTCCAACCTGGTTTATTCTATGTATTCTATGTATTCTATGTGCATGTGTGCATGTATGAATAACGTGAAATACCAGAAAAAGCATATATTTGAAATTTTGGGTGCCTACCTATTCCTTAGTGTAGGAATTTTTTCTTAATTCATTTTCTGCATGTGTCAGGAGAATCCTGAATCAAATCTCTGCAAAGCTATAGTATACTGTTTAACTACTGAACTGATCAAACTTTGCTTTTTATGTGGAAATCAAACAGAAAAAACCACAACTCCTAAAGAAAACCAGCTATAAATTCACTGCTCTAAGTTGTCAAAAAACAAACAGAAAAAAACAAACAAACAAACACAATATTGCACAAACAAAATAAGAATCTTGGATATAGCTTCATTTTTGAGACTGCTTGTTAAATCTGCCCTGATATTGCACTTCTAATTCAATACTGGAATGTTTTTTTTGAGAGAAGAAATATCATAGTAGAAAACTGATGGAAATGCTCACTGAAAACAATGTAAATAAACAGTGGTTTGCCTTTTACATTAAGCTTTACTGTAGAGGTTAGTCACAAAGTCTCATGGTGTATCTGGGAAATATAGCAGCAAGGCTGTTCACTCAAGCAGGACTTCAATCTCTACATAGTGACCTTACAAGAATTCTCTGGAGGCTTAGCTTCTTACTTCAATCCTTAAGAAGCTTTGTACAGCTATTTTCCCAGAGTGTTGGGAGGCAAGAATGAAAATAGAAATTACAGCAATATTGTGAGAGACTAAAATCTGGTCTCTTCTGATGTGACTCAACAAAGATAAAATCACCTTTGCTGCTTGCCCAGACAAGAGCTGGCGTGTATTGGGAAGAGCCACTGGAACGACTCTTGGGAAGGTGCAAAGATAATGATTGCTCACTGGACCACAGCTGGCCTGACAACAATGGACCCAGGCCACTCTTTGATTGGCGAATATGCATAAGACAAGATCATCTCCACCCATCAGGTACCCTGGAAAGGGAGGATGGTGAGACAATGGATTCACCACTTGGCCCCTGATTTCCTGGGGGAACAATACTTGGACACATACCGAAGGACTAAAAACTGTGTAAAAGACTTGAGCAACTACTGGCTCAGTAGAAGGAAAACACAGAAGAAGAAAAACACAGGAGAAGGACAATGCCACTAAGAAGGAAAACATGAGAGAAGGTGCAGAGGAGTTTTCCCGCGGTGGAACAAGCGGCCGACTCAATATGAGTGATAAAGCAAGTTCAACTTTATTGGGTTCACATCAGACTTTTATAACTGTACGATAATGTATGCCTACTCGTCATTGTCCTATTGGCTCTAACCCAAAAGGTCATGCTCAAATAGCCTCCTACTTGTGGTTTACTTCCTCTTCTACCTGGCTCTCAGCTTCGCCCAAGTTGTTTACCAAGTTCTCAAGGGCAGGCCGTCTTTGAGAGCTTGCTGATCGACCTCCAGCTCGGCCAATTCTTATGCTAATAGCCTGATCAGCATCAAAGACTGGGTTGTGCAGCGCTTCCAGGGGTCCTCATCCTCTCTCTCTGAGCCATTCTCCAACAATTCCCCCTTTTTCTTTTTGCACAATCAAGGCTTTGGCGGTTACCTTATCTACTCTACGCATAATGCAACCATAAACAATTCTCAATACAATTAACATCGACAGAATTATTCCTAAACAGCGCAACCCCTCCTTAAGCAGGCCCATTAACCAAGAAGAAAGATTACCAAATACAGACTGCTACCAAATGACAAACAGGTTATCATCCTTCCTTGTGGGGACACAACTGTCCACCCTCATTAACAAAATGTGGCTGATCCCACCTTATTTGTAGGAGTGGTCACTGCAGCAAGTCTGCAGTGGCTGCTGAGCCTTGAAATCTACTGCCAAACACAAAACACGTTTAAGTCCAGTTGTGAGTGTTAGTCCCTACCGCCTGAGATCCCAAAAGTTCTAGCACCTGAGGATCCCATGACAAGGTCCTGCCACATAAAGAGAGTCCGTGACCACATTCAAAGGGCTTTGTAATCACTTTGAAAAAGCCCAAACAACGGCAACAAGTTCAAGAGTCTGTAAGGAGTCCCTTTTTTTTTTTTTTTTTTTTTTTTCTTCCAAGAGTTTGTGTTTCCATTGTCCATTTTCCTGCCAGGTTGCTGCTGCATGTTGTGACTTCCATCCGGCATCCGTGAAAACTGTAACTGCATTTGCTAGTGGCCTGTTGCTCCTTCCGTGTTTTTTTTTGTTCGTTTGTTTGGGTTTTTTGTTTTGTTTTGTTTTTTTTAATAGAGTTGTTTTTGGCTCTTTATCGATTACGCACTATTCCTCTCCATGTCTTTCCGTGCTCCGCGTCCCTCTGCGCTCTGCATCCTTCTGTGCTCCGCATCCCTCCGTGCTCCACGTCTTTCCGCGCTCTGCGTCCTTCCATGCGCCGTGTCCTTCCGTGTTCGTTACTATGCAGCTCCACATCAATCCGCGATCCCGTGTCCTTCCACGGTGGTAGCCCTCCTTGGACAGTGCAGACCTCATACCGATTGGTCTAGGCAGTCCTCTCTTCGAGATGCCCGCCAGTTGCTGCTACCAGCACTGCATCCGAGCCGCATCCTCCTATGACTTTTTCATATCTTTGTCCCTGTTCAGGCACCACCTGTGGAGGAGTTTTCCTGCGGCGGAACAAGCGACCGACTCAATATGAGTGATAAAGCAAGTTCAGCTTTATTGGGTTTGCATCAGACTTTTATAACCATACGATAATGTATGCCTACTCGTCATTATCCTATTGGCTCTAACCCAAAAGCTCATGCTCACATATGCTCCTACTTGTGGTTTACTTCCTCTTCTACCTGGCTCTCAGCTTCGCCCAAGTTGTTTACCAAGTTCTCAAGGACAGGCCGTCTTTGAGAGCTTGCTGATTGACCTCCAGCTCGGCCAATTCTTATGCTAATAGCCTGATCAGCGTCAAAGACTGGGTTGTGCAGCGCTTCCAGGGGTCCTCATCCTCTCTCTCTGAGCCATTCTCCAACAAGAAGGAAAAGCCCAGGGGAATGCTGCTCTGAAGAAAAATGGAGAGAATACCAGGAGAGAAAAAATGACAAAGACATCACCATGGAGCCAGAAAGAAGCAGACCAAGAGGAACCCTCTCTCCGTGTCCTAAGTTCTGTCTGCTGCAACTTATGGAGCTGAAGAGGCTGCTCGGAGGACAACATCTCTTCTACAGCCAAAACTGCAGCTCCCTTCCTCTACAGACCCAACATCTCCTACAGCACCTTTCCTCGACAGACTCAAACTGTCTTGGGGGGTGAGGGGTGTGGTAAAATAATTCCTTTCTTCTTCTCTCTCCCTCTTCTCTCTCCCTCTTCTCTCTCTCACACTCTATTTTCTCTCTCTCCCCTTCTGATCCATCCACTTTATTTTGTAATAAATAGTCTAGCTGTTGATATTTTGGCCATGTTTGTGCCTCTAATTTCATAACACAGGAATATTCAAAAGAACTGAGTCTCTTTCCCTCTCTGGACCGAGACAAATATCTACAAATATGTTTCAGAAAGTGGCAGTGGCCTTAGACCTACTTCGGTATTATGCTACTCGCAAATAAAATAACTTGCTCTCAGGCAAATATTACAGGATTTATTAATAATTTTAAATAAATACCCCCTAATTTACTGCCAACAACATTTAGTTTATCTTCCATTTATTCCATTTCCATTAAAGAAATAAAGAAATGCGTACTTTTTCCCCTTCAGTAAAAATATCTCAAATACTGAAGGTACCAAAATATTTTTACAACTGAGAAGTGAATAACTGTCTCTCTTTAAAATAACACAAAAATCTCTTGGATACATATCACAAGTATGTTACAACCCAATTCACTGAATTTGACAAGAATCATTATGTCCTATTAATAACAGTAGCACTGTGAGGAAATGGGAAAATTTGTGAGTCAAAGAGGTAAGAAAAGTTTTAGCTTCATAATAAATTTCAGCTACATACCTGGTGTACCTGACTCATGAATCATCACTGAAGCCCAAAGGCTAGGTAGCAAATATTATTTTTTCTCAGATAACAAGAGATTTCAGAATGATAAGAGAGAGAGCTGGCAGATGAGCTGGCCAAGCCACTCTCTGTCATTTTTCAGCAGTCCTCGCTCACTGGAGACATCCCAGAAGACTGGAAGCTCGCCAACATGGTGCCCATGCACAAGAAGGGCCGGTTGGATGAGCCAGGGTATTCCAGGTCTGTCAGCCTGACCTCAGTTCCAGGCAAGATTATGGAAGAGGTCATCTTGAGTGCAATCACACAGCACTTACAGGATGGCCAAAGAATCAGGCCCTGCCAGCATGGGTTTAGGAAGGGCAGGTCCTGCCTGACCAACCTGATCTCCTTCTAGGATCAGGTAACCCTCCTGGTGGATGTGGGGAAGGCTGTAGATGTAGTCTACGTGGACCTCAGCAAGGCTTTTGACACCGTTCCCCACAACAAACTTCTGGCCAAGCTATCAGCCTGTGGTTTGGATGGGCACACACTGCGTTGGGTTAGGAAGTGGCTGGAGGGCCGAGCCCAGAGAGTGGTGGTGAATGGTGCCACATCCAGCTGGCGGCCAGTCACTAGTGGTGTGCCTCAGGGATCAGTACTGGGCCCCATGCTCTTTAACATCTTTATTGATGATCTGGATGAGGGCATTGAGTCGATCATCAGTAAATTTGCGGATGACAAGCTGGGGGCAGGAGTTGATCTGCTGGAGGGTAGACAGGCTCTGCAGAGGGACCTCAATAGGCTGGACAGATGGGCAGAGTCCAACGGCATGAGATCTAACACATCCAAGTGCCGGGTTCTGCACACTGGCCACAGCAACCCCATGCAGAGCTACAGGCTGGGGTCAGAGTGGCTGGAGGCCAGCCAGGTAGAGAGGGACCTAGGGGTGCTGGTCGATGGTAGGCTGAACATGAGCCTGCAGGGTGCCCAGGCAGCCAAGAGGGCCAGTGGCATCCTGGCCTGCATCAGGAACAGTGTGGCCAGCAGGAGCAGGGATGTCCTTTTACCCCTGTACGCTGCACTGGTTAGGCCGCACCTCGAGTCCTGTGTCCAGTTCTGGGCCCCTCAGTATAGGAAGGATGTTGACTTGCTGGAGCGTGTCCAGAGAAGGGCAACAAAGTTGGTGAGGGGCTTGGAACACAAGCCCTATGAGGATAGGCTGAGGTAGCTGGGGCTGCTTAGCCTGGAGAAGAGGAGACTCAGGGGTGACCCTAGACAGGTGGATGTTGGTCTCTTCTCCCAGGCAGCCAGCACCAGAACAAGAGGACACAGTCTCAGGCTGCACCAGGGGAGGTTTAGGCTGGATGTTAGGAAGAAGTTCTATACAGAGAGAGTGATTGCCCATTGAAATGGGCTGCCTGGGGAGGTGGTGGAGTCACCATCATTGGAGGTGTCAGGAGGAGACTTGATAGGGTGCTTGGTGCCATGGTTTATTTGAATAGGTGGGTTGGATTGGTTGATAGGTTGGAGACGATGATCTTGAAGGTCTCTTCCAACCTGGTCTATTCTGTTCTATTCTATTCTGTTCTATTCTATTCTATTCTATTCTATTCTATTCTATTCTATTCTATCAACATATGAAAATGCTTGAGTGCAATAAGGTATTTATACTCTGCAACCAAATCATCTTAGATTTCTGCTTTTTTTTTCTCCCCAGCAGCTAAAAGTTATTGTATATGTTAATAAAGATGGTAGAAGTTCCCATTTTCTGTGAATAAATCTCATTGGCTATTTTTCGCATCATCCATTGCAGCAAAGAACAGGTAACAAATTAATTTGTCATAAATGCAACTTTAGAATTTAGAAATGGTATTTAAAAGTACCTTTGACTACTTTGTCCCAGTTGTGAGAGAAGCAACCTCAGATTTTTATTTCTATTAACAAATTAAACAGTTCAATCTTTTGTATCAATTTTGAAAACTTGACTTTTCATGGAACCATTACTTAAGGAGTAAAACATGAAGACTGGGGCAAAGAGGGACTGGTTATGCACAGAACTTACATACTGAAATATCATTTATTGAGGTGTTCAGCTGAGCTTTTGTACCTAAGGCAGAAGTCTGTGCAAACTTTTAAAACTCTTGTTTCTGAGTATCCCCAATTTTTAATGTCATATGGACTTTATTATGTTGCCTTTTAGTTAATACATTGCATAAATGCAGACCAAAGTTAAGTGAAACATGAAATCTCCTGATTTTCAAATTAAAGCTAATTTCAATTGGTCATACAGACTTTAGAATTCAAGCATTTAAAACATATTAAGGCAAAGTAAGTACTATTTTAAACACAGTTAAGTCTAAACACCTAACAGTTCAGTTATATATAATGAGTAATAAAACAGATTTTTGACAAAAATACAGAGCAGTAAAAGGTATGATACTTCCTATGTGCATTTGCAGCCCAGAAAGCCGATCACATCCTGGGCTGCATCAAGTGTGCAGTGGTAATGCACTCTTGTAGTGGTGAGATGGTTTAATCCACCCGCACCCACATAAAGCACAGCTAAACTCAGATGGAGAAGCAGATGGAAAGCTGTATTTTACAAGCACCTCACATCGCATCTCCAGCCAAAGCCTCAGCACAAACCCAGCATCTCCTGCAGCACCTTTATAAGTCCTTCCCTCTTCTCTCTCTCCCTCTCTATCTTCTCCCTCTCCCCTTCTTATTTCCATTTTATTTATGTAATAAATAGTCTAGCTGTTGATATTTTGGCTTCGCTTATGCCTTTAATTTCACAACACAGGAATATTCAAAGAACTCAGTCTCCTTCCCTCTCCAGACCGAGACAGAGGCTGCCTAGGGTGCAGTGACCACGAGATAGTGAAGTTTTCAACATGCAGGGAAATAGAGAGGAGCACCAACAGAACCTTCACCTTGGACTTCCGGAGGGCAAACTTCAGCCTCTTTAAGAAACTTATTTGTAAAGTTCCCTGGGTACCAACACTCATGAACCGAGGGGTCCAGGAGGGTTGGACCTACTTCAAACAGGAGCTCTTGAAGGCACAGGAACTGGCGGTTCCCATGTGCCGAAAGATGAGCCGGCGGGGAAGGCGACTGGCCTGGATGGGCAAGCAGCTCCTGGAGGAATTAAGGGAAAAAAAGAGTCTGTATCACCTTTGGAAGGAGGGGAAGGCTTCTCGAGGTATGTTCAAGGAAGTGGTTAGATTATGTAGGAATAAAATTAGAGAGGCAAAGGCCCAGCTGGAACTGAAGCTGGCCATCTCTGTGAAAGACAATAAAAAGAAATTTTACAAATATATCAATGCTAAAAAGAAGGGCAAGAAGAACCTCCACTCCTTATTGGACCTGGAGGGGAACACGGTGACCGAAGATGAGGAAAAGGCTGAGGTCCTGAACACCTTCTTTGCCTCAATGTTTAACAGCAAGGTAGGAGTCCAGGATGAGTGGCCTCCTGAGCTGGGTAATAGGGTCGGGGAGCAGTGTAATGCCTCAGAAATCCATGAGGAATTAGTTCAGGACCTGCTGAGCCACTTGGACACTCACAAGTCCATGGGACCGGATGGGACCCATCCTAGGGTGCTGAGAGAGCTGGCAGATGAGCTGGCCAAGCTGCTCTCCATCATTTTCCTCCAGTCCTGGCTCACTGGAGAGGTTCCAGATGACTGGAAACTGGCCAGTGTGGTCCCCATCCACAAGAAGGGACAGATGGAGGAACCTGGAAACTCCAGGCCACTCAGCCTGACCTCAGTGCCAGGGAAAGTGATGGAGCAGATTATCCTGGTGGCAATAACTGCGCACCTGAAGGATGGCCAAGGGCTCAGGTCCAGCCAACATGGATTTAGGAAGGGCAGGTCCTGCCTCTCCAACCTAATCTCCTTCTATGATCAGGTGACCCATCTGGTGGACGTGGGGAGGCCTGTGGATGTAGTCTACCTGGACTTCAGCAAGGCCTTTGACACCGTCCCCCACAGTAAACTGCTGGATAAGCTGTCAGCTTGTGGCTTGGACCGCAACACTCTGTGCTGGGTTAGGAACTGGCTGGAGGGCCGAGCCCAGAGAGTGGTGGTGAATGGTGCCACATCCAGCTGGCGGCCAGTCACCAGTGGCGTCCCCCAGGGATCAGTGCTGGGCCCCATCCTCTTTAACATCTTCACTGATGATATGGATGAGGGGGTTGAGTCAGTCATCAGCAAGTTTGCAGATGACACCAAGTTGGGAACAGATGTTAGTCTGTCAGAGGGTAGAAAGGCTCTGCAGAGGGACCTCGACTGACTGACAGATGGGCAGTCTAATGGCATGGCATTTAACAAGTCCAAGTGCCGGGTGCTGCACTTTGGCCATGGCAACCCCATGAAGAGCTACAGGCTGGGGTCAGAGTGGCTCGAGAGCTGCCAAACAGAGAGGGACCTGGGGGTGCTGATTGACAGCTGCCTAAACATGAGCCAGCAGTGTGCCCAGGTGGCCAAGAGGGCCAATGGCATCCTGGCCTGTATTAGGAATAGTGTGGCCAGCAGGAGCAGGGAAGTCATTGTGCCCCTGTACTCTGCATTGGTTAGGCCACACCTAGAGTCCTGTGTCCAGTTCTGGGCCCCTCAGTTTAAGAAGGGCATTGAAACACTTGAATGTGTCCAGAGAAGGCCAACAAGGCTGGTGAGAGGCCTTGAGCACAAGCCCTATGAGGAGAGGCTGAGGGAGCTGGGATTGTGTAGCCTGGAGAAGAGAAGGATCAGGGGTGATCTCATTGCCCTCTACAACTACCTGAAAGGTGGTGGTAGCCAGGAAGGGATTGGTCTCTTCTCCCAGGCAACCAGCACCAGAACAAGGGGACACAGTCTCAAGCTGTGCCAGGGGAGGTTTAGACTCGAGGTGAGGAAAAAGTTCTTCACTGAGCGAGTCGTTCGTCATTGGAATGGGCTGCCCAGGGAGGTGGTGGAGTCGCCGTCCCTGGAGGTGTTCAAGGGGAGATTGGACGTGGCACTTGGTGCCATGGTCTAGTTGTGAGGTCTGTTGGGACAGGTTGGACTTGATGATCCTTGGGGTCTCTTCCAACCTTAGTTATACTGTGATACTGTGATACTGTGTAAACTGTCACAGCAGTGTAGCCAGCAGGTTGAGGGAAGTGATTCTCCCCCTCTACTCTGCTCTGGTGAGACCCCACCTGGAGTACTGCGTCCAGTTCTGGAGCCCTTATTACAGGAAGGATCTGGACGTGCTGGAAGGTGTCCAGAGAAGGCCTGGAACCCCTCTACTCTAAGGACAGACTGCGAGAGTTGGGACTATTCAGTCTGCAGAAGAGAAGGCTCTGAGGTGACCTTCTTGTGGCCTTCCAATACCTGAAGGGGGCCTACAAGAAAGCTGGTGAGGCCTACAAGAAAGCTGGTGTCAGGTACTGATAGGACATGGGGGAATGGAGCGAAAATAGAAATGGGTAGATTCAGATTGGATGTTAGGAAAAAATTCTTCACCATGAGGGTGGTGAGATACTGGAACAGGTTGCCTAGGGAAATGGTGGAAGCCTTGTCCCTGGAAGTTTTTAAGGCCAGGCTTGATGTGGCTCTGGGCAACCTGATCTAGTGTGAGGGGTCCTTGCCAATAGCAGGGTGTTGGAACTAGATGATCCTTGAGGCCACTTCCAACCCTAACAATTCTATGATTCTGATTCCAAATACTTTTATCTATAACCATTTTTATTATCACTTGAGAACAATAAAATTCCATCATTGAATTTGCACATAAATTACTTTTAAATAATTTCAGGGATATGTTATTTTCGGGTGTATATATTAGAATATCGTCTGCAGCCCAGTATCATGTAGTGTGATAAGATTGTATTTGGGTTCTATGGATAAGGAAATTATTATTCTTTATTCTGCCCCTGTACTCAGCACTGGTTAGGCCACACCTTGAGTAATGTGTCCAGTTCTGGGTCCCTCAGTTTAGGAAAGATGGTGACTTGCTGGAACATGTCCAGAGAAGGGCACCAAATCTGATGATGGGTTTGGAGCACAAGCCCTATGAGGAGCGGCTAAGGGAGCTGGGGTTGCTTAGCCTGGAGAAGAGGAGGCTCATGGGAGACCTTCTTGCTGTCTACAACTACCTGAAGGGAGGTTGTAGCCAGGTGGGGGTTGGTCTCTTCTCTCAGGCAGCCAGCACCAGAACAAGAGGATAAAGCTGCACCAGGGGAGGTATAGGCTGGATATTAGGAAGAAGTTCTTCATAGAAAGAGTAACTGCCCATTGGAATGGGCTGCCCAGGTGGTGGTGGAGTCATCATCACTGGCGGTGTTTAGGAAGAGACTTGATGGGGTACCTGGTGCCATGGTTTAGTTGATTAGATAGTGTTGGATGATAGGTTGGACTCAATGATCCCAAAGGTCACTTCCAACCTGGTTAATTCTGTTCTATTCTATTCTATTCTATTCTATTTATAAGCATCTCGTTAACAGCCTATCTGGCATCCAATATTTATTCTCTAGTATTGAGCCAACTCTCTCAGCACCCTTGGATGCAGTTCAGCTGGTTCAATGAAGTGTATGACCAAAGTTTTCTCAGGCGGGGTTCTCAGGCTAGCACCTGTACTGTGCTAGTCTCCTTCCTTCATCTTCTCAGGATATTGATCTTCCCAATTTCATGGCCACTATAGGCAAGGTTGTCATTGATGACTATTTCCTTAATGAGTTCCACCTTGTTTGTGAACAGCATGGCCAGGTGTGTGCTATTCCTATTTGGCTCAGGAAAAATCACCTCAAAATATTTCCTCTGTCATACTCTAAAGATCACTTCAACCTGCTTGTGAACCCATACTGAAACACCAAATCTACTTATTCCCATCCTTGACATCACATGACTGTGATCCACCTTTCACTCTTCAGCATGCCTTATTAGTCAGGAAGATAGATTCATTAAAAATCACTCTGTTTCCACTGAAGGTATGGATAACAATTGTTTTCAATAATATGTGCAATGTTACAAGAACTACATTTGACAATTTGAAAATTATTAAACCAATTTATTGCTCTTTAGATTATCTCCCAAAGCATCAGTAAACTATTTGTTGTCCTGAGAATTCTATAATCCTTTCATTGTAACCACTTTAAAAGCCTCAGTCTGCAAGAATTTCACTTCCCCGTTAACAGATCTGAATGAAGCTCTTTACATAGCAGTTGCATCAGCACAAAAATTGGAAGTGTCACCAGAAACACTGAACTGCCAGTACAGGAAAACAAGATGTTTCTGGGCAAGATGTTGACTAGGTAAGTTAGTACCTAAATATATGAATACATGAATATACCAGAATGTCATGTACTTTCCTAAGTATACAAGAGCACAGTGCTGTATGTGTTCACTGCCTATGTAAATAAATAGAATCTGCTTACAGAAGTCCATATAAGTAGCAATCAAACACTTTGATACCATGCTTATGCCTTATTTCTTACAGAAATTATAAAGAGCTTGCCAAGATTCACAAGCAAACAGGACAAAGTATCCTTTAAATAAAAGATACAATATTGTGTACTATGTACTCAATTATTTCCTTTTTTCATTTTATCATAAATGGTGAAAATAATTTATAATATATGATATGCAATAATAAGGCCTCTGATAGAATGGAGCCCTCTGGAGGCCGGGACACCATTTATTCAAAACTGCAGTTAAAATTTTAAAGTGTTTTTCCAAAACAGCAAGTACCAGGTCTACTGCAACCACATTATACATAAGTCAATTACACATTGAGAAAAAAATTGTGAATGACAGTACTTCTAAGCTCTTATTTTTTTACATATATGTTTTATCTTAAAACACAGTATCTTTTATTTTTTAATGATTACATTTTAAGATGACTATTTGAAGTCAGATTCCTGCTTTGCAACATCAATTTTTAAAAAGCTGTGGGTCTTAAGTGAAGGAATGCAAATTAATGCAAGTCCCTACTGGTAGTTTGAATATATAACTTGTTATTTAAAGAAAATAACTTGTAGTGAAAATGTCTGGAGAAGTTAATTCTAAAATAACATCCACGAGTCCATTCCGTTTCATACCTTTAATCTGGCATCATTGCCATATTTTTCTGTTCTCCAATGTGCCTCCTGCTTCCTCAGTTTCTCCAGGTCATTTATCAGGTCAGCACAGCATGCATTTAATCCCTTATTTTCCTCCTCCAGGTTTTTTATAACCAGTCTGTTTTGCTCTTCGTTCTTCTGTGCACACTCCTCAGTGTCCTGTAGAACAGTACCACAAGGGCCGATAAACAAAAAAAGTGAGAACTAATCAGCAAATACAAACTGTGTAGTTTTACCCTCACAGCAACTTCTATATTTGATGGCCAAGGTCACCTGTGTACTTTTATTGGCCTCTTTCATGCAGGTGGAAGGGTCATATTTTTTAACTGGATGACAGCTTTGATGAGTACACATTTGCAAAGAGCCCATTAATTGATCAAGCTGCCTTTGATGCTGTCCCCAGCTATTTTTGAGACCCACACAGACATATCCTCCTAGACCTCAGCTTTATCAATTAATAATGCCAGTCCCATCAGAATCTAATTACATGAAGCCACATCTTCACACTCCTACTTTCTTTGCTCCATTTCCATCATTAACTATTTATCTGAAAGTTATAAAGCTTGGATTCCTAGCTTTAAAGCATCTTCCTCAGAGTTGGTATGTGAGAAAATGGTAAGGTATAGCAAGGCCTAAGGCAATTTTTTCTCCAAGCTTGTCACTTTCTGTGCCACAAAGGCTGACGTTGCTTAAAGATCTACTTCAAAGCTACAGTCTTATGAAACTATGTACAAGTCAATATACCTTAAGTTCTTGGCTTTTATCTTTAAATTTCTGGTTCAAGTTACTGCATTCATTCTTCAAACGGGCATTTTCCTCATCCACAGCACTTTTTCTCTGTATTAAGTTGTTTATCTCCTGCTGCTGCCCTGTGAGTCTCTATTTTTAAAAATTGAAAAAAAAATGTTTAAACTGTTAATAGAGAAAAAGCAACACTGAAAGAACATGCATGTACTGCATTGTAGACCGATGAAATGTAGCAATCTGGTATGCATAGGCATTATCTTAATTTCATTTGTACTAATTATATACAAAACTGCATGACTGTAACAACACAACAACATAAATCAGGAACTGAATACCTTGCTGCTACTAAACAAAACAGTCCACAAATGCAGAACTGAATGGAAACTATTCAGTCAAGCTTAGACAAAAATGGTCATTTGCAGACACACTGTATTTCTGCTTAAGAATACATTATAACACTGTTTCACTTGCACTCTTACTATACCAGAAAACAAGCTAAATATTAGTGTTTGAAGATTTCCAGAATTCATGAATGCCTGAAATAAGATTAAGAAACAAGAATAAAAACCATGATTATGATACAAAATAGTTCTAAGGCTAACTGAATTTACTTCTCAGGGAAAATAATACGATCCTGGTCAACACAAACAACAGTTTAATATACCCACTGTATAGTATAATCTCACCATTGTCAAAAATACTCCATTCTCATGTCATGTGTATTAAAACACCCTCTACTCTTAAATGCTTATTAGAACTCTGCATTTTTCTTAAGAAGTCTGTTTTAATCCCACATACTGTTTTGCCCCTTCCCACTTTCCCTTCCTAAATCAAAATTGCATTCAGATGAAATGTCTTCCTAACAGTAACACTGTAACTGTAGTAGGAAACAGATGAAACTTCTATCTCAGGACATAAAATACAGCTGCTTTGCTTCTAATATACAAGCTAAATGAAATGTTTTGAGAAACAATAAAACTTCCAACAGCAGGGTATACTTTTTGATTATTTTACAATATTGCTGGTAACATACATATAGGTTTTCAACCTCCAAATGGTTAAATCCGATTCATATATATGTCAGACAAGAAAAAAAAATGAAACCATGCTGGAGAAAAAACATGTTAAACTATGCATTTGAAGTCACATTAAACAGCCATTTATGTTAACTCTATACATAACAATTAGGGGAAAAAAAGTAACTGTCATCACTGAACTCAAATTTACTCACAGGAAGAAACACAGGTATTATATCTCACCTGTTATTATATTAATGGAGACTATTCTCCCCACATACTCTGTACTTGTGTGTTGCAGTTTGAGCTGGGTGCCCCCCTGGTGTGTTCACTTCCTGTGTCCAGAAGTCCAGCCCAGAGGGATGGACGCAGGAAATTGTGTGTATTTCCTACCATGATTCTTTGCACCACTATAAGATCCAGTGCGGGGTCTAGCACTTTCTCTTTTCTTCCTCCTCCGTCAGCCAGTAACTGGGGGAGATGTCTGCTGGCTTTGGGCCTGGCTAGGCCCAAGGCCACGGGGGGATGGGCAGTCTCAGGCCTGGCCAGCTGAGACTAGCCCAGCAGAGGGAGGGGGAAGAAGGAGCCCTGAGGGTCTCGGGTGTACCCTCAGGTGGGGATGGGATGCCTCTGGGTCTGCTTTGGGATCTTTCTTTGTCACTGCGCTTTGGGTTTTCTGTAACATTCACTGCTTTCTATTTAAACTTTCATCACTTTTGCAATCCGTTTGTCTGAGTGTTTTATTCCTGCCCGTGGTGGGGAGACAGGGGGCTGCCTCAACCCAGCACATTGTGAGACCCCAATAGAGTACTGTCCAGGTCTGGCAAGGTCAGCATAAGAGGGGCATCAAACTACAGGAATGGGTCCAGTGGATGGCCATGAAGATGGGCAGAGGGCTGGAGCACCTCCACTATGGGCCAGGCTGCAAGAGTTGATTTTGTTCAGCCTGGAGAAAAGAAGGCTCCAGGGAGACCTTATAGCATTCTTGCAGTACCTAAAGGGCCTACAAGAAAGCCAGGAAGTGACTTTTTACAAGGGCTTGTAGTGATAGGATGAGGGGCAACAGTTTTAAACTTGAGAAAGGTGGAAGGGAAGAAATTGTGTACAGTGAGGGTGGTGAGACACTGAAACAAGTTGCTCAGAGAGGCAACTACTCTAAAGCTGTTCAAGGTCAGACTGGATGAGACCTTGAGCAGCCTGGTCTAGTGGAAGGTGTCCCTGATTATGGCAGGTTGGGGTTGGAATCCTCTAAACCCTTCCAACCCAAAGCATCCTATGAATCTATGAATTACAGGGAGCAGCCCTGCATATGAAGCAAGCGGCACTGGGGTAACCAGGACTTGTGCCACATACTGAACAGTGTCAATATGCTGCTATTCAGAGCACCCACAATGCAGAATGAAACTGTTTACAAAGTGGTAACCAAAGAAGGATGGGGCAATTCTGAGTCTGAGCAGCAGTCTGAGCTCAGTTTTTCAAGGTATGTACACTCTTCTCCCTACTCTGCACAATTACTGAGCACGAAGTAAACCTCTGCCCCTTCCACAGCACTATGTTGACAGCTAGCTTAACAGCTGATAAACTACTTTTCCCAGTGTCATCAGTTAAATTATATGAAAAGCAACAATGTCACATATTTGGTTATAAGACTACGGTTGGCAGAAATAATTTCTTTATGAATCATTATTTAAAGTACTAGTAATCTAGTATGAAAGACATATGAAAAATACATTTGAAGATGTGCAGTAAAATTAATCTATGTATTTAGCAAATGTCTTATTTACTATTGACTATTTATTTGTGTGAATTGCCCTTTTAACTTTGTTGTATTTAAAATGCTGTTTAACCAGTAACAATATGAAGTCTACAGTGTACTCGTTTAATATTATCACAGTATCACAGTATCACCAAGGTTGGAAGAGACCTCAAAGATCAAGTCCAACCTGTCACCACAGACCTCATGACTAGACCATGGCACTAAGCGCCACGTCCAATCCCCTCTTAAACACTTCCAGGGACAGTGACTCCACCACCTCCCTGGGCAGCCCATTCCAATGGCAAACGAGTCTCGCAGTGAAGAATGTCCTCCTCACCTCAAGCCTAAACTTCCCCCGGTGCAGCCTGAGACTGTGTCCTCTTGTTCTGGTGCTGGTTGCTAGAGAGAAGAGACCAACTCCCTCCTGGCTACAACCCCCCTTCAGGTAGTTGTAGACAGCAATGAAGTCTTCCCTGAGCCTCCTCTTCTCCAGGCTAAACAATCCCAGCTCCCTCAGCCTCTCCTCATAGGGCTTGTGCTCCAGACCTCTCAGCAGACTTGTTGTTCTTCTCTGGACACGTTCAAGAGTCTCGATGTCCTTCTTAAACTGAGGGGCCCAGAACTGGACACAGGACTCAAGGTGTGGCGTAACCAGTGCAGAGTACAGGGGCAGAATGACCTCCCTGCTCCTGCTGGCCACACTATTCTTGATACACCTGGGCACACTGCTGTTAAGGCGGCTGTCAATCAGCACCCCCAGGTCCCTCTCTGTTTGGCAGCTGTCCTGCCAGTCCGACCCCAGCTTGTAGTTCTGCATGGGGTTGTGGAGGCCAAAATGCAGCACCCGGCACTTGGATTTGTTGAATGCCATCATGCTGGACTCTGCCCATCTGTCCAGTCGGTAGAGGTCCCTCTGCAGAGCCCTTCTATCCTCTAACTGATCAACAATTGCTCCCAACTTGGTGTCATCTGCAGACTTACTGATGATGGACTCAATTCCCTCATCCAGATCATCAATAAAGATATTGAACAGGACTGGGCCCAGCACTGATCCCTGGGGGACACCACTAGTAACTGGCCGCCAGCTGGATGTGGCACCATTCACCACCACTCTCTGGGCTCGACCCTCCAGCCAGTTCCTAACCGAGCACAGAGTGCTCCTGTCCAAGCCACGAGCTGACATCTTAGACAGCAGTTTGTGGTGCGGGCCTTGATGATGTCCAGGTAGACTACATCCACAGGCCTCCCCACGTCCACCAGACGGGTCACCTGATCATAGAAGGAGATCAGGTTGGAGAGGCAGGACCTGCCCTTCGTAAATCCACGTTGGCTGGACCTGAGCCCTTGGCCATCCTTCAGGTGCGCAGTTATTGCCACCAGGATAATTTGCTCCATCACTTTCCCTGGCACTGAGGTCAGGCTGACTGGCCTGGAGTTTCTGGGTTCCTCCATCTGACCCTTCTTGTGGATGGGGATCACATTGGCCAGTTTCCAGTCATCTGGGACCGGTGAGCCAGGACTGGTGGAAAATGATGGAGAGCGGCTTGGCCAGCTCATCTGCCAGCTCTCTCAGCACCCTAGGATGGATCCCATCCGGTCCCATGGACTTGTGAGTATCCAAGTGGCTCAGCAGGTCCTGAACTAATTCCTCATGGATTTCCGGGGCAATACACTGCTCCCTGACCCTATCATCCAGCTCAGGAGGCCACTTGTCCTGAACTCCTCCTGCCTTACTGTTAAAGATTGAGGGAAAGAAGGTATTCAGGACCTCAGCCTTATCCTTATCTTCAGTTATAGTGTTCCCCTCCAGGCCCAATAAGGAATGGAGGTTCTTCTTGCCCCTCTTTTTAGCTTTAATATATTGGTAAAAATGCTGTTTATTATCTTTCACAGAGGTGGCCAGTTTAAGTTCTAACTGGGCCTTTTCCTCTCTAATTTTTCTCCTATATAATCTGACAACATCCTTAAACATATCACGAGAAGCCTTCCCGTCCTTCCAAAGGCGATACAGCTTCTTTTTTCCTCTTAATTCCTTCAGGAGCTGCTTGGTTATCCAGGCCGGTCACCTTCCCCGCTGGCTCATCATATAAGGAACGGACAATGAAATTAAGACACCTCTTCATAACTAAGGACCCCCCTCTTCCCTATTTTGAACTATCAGATTCCAGGCAAAATTTTCATTATTTAAACCAGAAAATATTCTGTCTTTAGATACATTACAACAGTTATAACAACAAATTGTGGCTGGCAGAGAATATTTATTTGCACCTCTAAAAGGTATGACTGTGCATTAGTATGCTTCCACCTTCTCATTCCCCAGGTCCTCATAGAATCTGAGTAAGTGGCTCCTTCAATTCTCCCTTTCAGCTATTTAACATCTATCAAGACAAGGTCCCTATTTGAAAAAAAAAAAGAACTCAGAAATTCTATCTATCTGATAGCCTATTGGCTCTAATAGAATTAAAAATTCTGAAACACAAGCTTTCAGAAAATCTCAAACTACAGCTCCAGCTTTTCAAAGCATTTAGTTTTTGAGTACACATTAATACTTCATTTCATTACACACTATGTGGAAACTGGTAAGCATACATGTATTTGTGAAGTGAAATCAAGTAATTTTGGGTCCTGTTCGGAATGGGATATTTTCCCACAATTTGGAGGATGATTGGTGACATGAATGGAGGATGAAGGTTAAAAAAGTTTAAGAAGCTATTTCAAACATTTGCTCTGCATTGCTGAGATTAAATCTTAAACTCAAATAAACTAATTAATTTGCATAATTCACAGGATAATCAGACAGATTATCCTGAACTATACTTGCATACTAATATTTAACCCAACAACTGACCCTCTTAAGACTTTAGATCGAGCAAAAGGCAAATACACCACATTAATCCCTAAGCAGCAAACTCATCTGAGTCATCTACAAAGTCATCTACTGCACCAGTAGTAAAACTTTACTTAGGTAACTTATACCTGTGTGGAAAAAATACTGTTCTGTTCTCAAAACACTTTTCTTGGGTACCACTTTGTATGCTCTTATCTTTTCCCCTAAATGAATTGAACTTTTACTCTCATATCTGGTCATTTCACATGTTTATAAAGGGAAAAAACCAGCAGTATTACTCAGGAGCTGTCACCACGTAGAAATAAGGTGCATACAGAAGAAATTCTGAGGTACAGACAGTTAAGTAAATGTCATCTGCCTTTGCCTGTGCTGCTGTTTTTGCACTTTGCTTCTTCAACCTATGAATTACCTTATATAACAAGGGGAAGAGAGTAAAGTCTGAATTCTTACAGCAGAGAATACAAGCAGTCTATGATGATTTAATCCACCTGTATTAACAAAAGCTCAGCTAACTCAGTCAGGGAAGCCGCTACCTAAAGCCGCTACTTGCTTAATTTGGGCTGTGTTTGAATTTACAGAAGGTTTAACAGAAGCTGACAGGATTTGAGGCAAAGCAGCTGTTGCAGAGGCACTTCCGGTCCTGACAATGAAGAAGGAAATAGTTTTGCCTCTGTAATGGCTGCCGAGGACATTGCAGCCGACATCTTAGATGCTGCCACTGCTCCTGGCTGATTGCCAGACTTGCTGATAGCCCCATTCAGAGATGCCTTACCGATAGCTTCTCCCAATCTGCTTCTGACTGCTTTTCCTATGTCCTCATCACTAGAAATCTCTGGATTTGAGTTAGAACTGCTTCTCCTATGTCTAAGTCTGTGTTTAA
Organism: Dryobates pubescens; assembly: GCF_014839835.1. Lineage (NCBI taxonomy): Eukaryota > Metazoa > Chordata > Aves > Piciformes > Picidae > Dryobates > Dryobates pubescens. The sequence continues at coordinate 47,403,528 of NC_071657.1, forward strand.
AAATGCTCTTGCAGAGCAGAGCCATTAACAAGAACACATTAATTATTACCAACAGCAGGATCGATCACAGAGAAGCTGAATTTTATAGTTAAACCAAAGGTACAATTTATACATCAGATATCTCCCAAGTTTATCAAACAGAAATCTGATAATATTTTGGAAACAGCCACACTTAAAGCAGAAAAGATCAGATGCAACAGAATACAAAATAACTTCATGTTTGCGCCCCTAATTTTAGCAGAAACAAATCAAGCAATCCTGCCCCACGTTGGGCGCCAATTGTTTTGTGTAATGTGATGGTTTAACCCACCCACATTAACAAAAGCTCAGCTAACTCAGTCAGGGAAGCAAAATGGAAAGCTGTATTATACAAGAAACAACTACACTCTACAATGGAATGCAATGAATATGTACAAATATGCAGTATTTACAATATTATACATATATTTACAAAGAAAACATCATGGAAATCCTCCTTGTCCCGGAGAACACTGCCTTGCTTCCCCCTAATCTCTCCCTCCCATTTTTCCTCTGGTTAATTAGAAGAAAAGAGAAAAGGAGAAATGTTATAGAAGGGTTTTTTAGTTAGCTCAAAGCATTGTTAAGAAGGTAGTAATGCTTTTTTGCAAAGTTAGCTGATAAGAGTCTCTTTCCAGTGAAGCAGACATGCCAGCAGAAAAAGAGAGAATCAGAGAAGAATGTGAGATATTGCTAGGGTACATCTCACATCTGACCAATGAAATTTGTTTAGAATAATCTCTTGTTTTCCTTTTTACACCCAACTGTGGATTTGTTTGTACTTCTCCAGTCCCCTGCTCGAAAATTGCAGCTATCTTTTTAAAGGCACAGCCTAAAACTGTCACACAGTCTTCCCAAAAGATTACCCTACCCTGGCAGTCAAGTGAAACAGGAGAAAAAACCCATACCTGATCAACACAGGAGGGAACCTGACACTTGAGGAATTAATCTGTTCCCACAGTATCAACTGTTCCTGTCTAGACACCATAAAAGATAAGCTAATGCCACACAAGAACAATTTCAAATTACATTTTGCATTGGCTGCAGTTGTACTTCTTTGAAAACAATACGACAGACCAACATTCAAGGGGCTTCTGACAGCTTGGTGCTCAGGAGTTAAAAAAACCCTCACATAACTAAGATAACTAAAGCATACTTCCAAAGGCTCTTCCATGTACAAGTTTCCAAATACAACAAGTGAATTTCCACTAATGAAAACCAAAGGAATCTCATTTTACGCTTTTGTTTAGCTGTGAAGAATAGAGTATCACAGTATACTGCTGGAGCCCAGAGAGTTCTAGGCAACAATAAGTACAAAGAAACACTATGACATAATGGAGCACATCTTTTAATGTTTAAGACTACTGTCATCCCAGAATTAATTTTTATCCTTTTCCATGGCATCTCCTTAGTTACAAACACTTCTTTTTTCCTTCCTTAAAAGTGTAAAATTGTTTACCGTCAAAAGAACATTTTAATAACTACCTTCATTGTGCATATCGAGAGGAACCAAAATCACATGTTGAGCTAGATCAAGAAAATCAGCTATGAAAACTACAGATCAAAACTGAATGGGGAAAATAATCCTGTTTTGTCTAGGATCTTAAAACTTCATGAGTCTTTCCATAGCAAAAGGATGTTATAATTATCTGTCAATATTCCATGTAAATAGGTAACGAAACGTTTTTTAATTAAAATTAATTTTGATTCCCTGTGAATCTAGAGAGTACACTACTATATAAAGACAGTCAAAGTGGCAGCAAAAACCTAAATCTTCAACACTAGGAAGTCTATTTCCAAAAAGAATATGAGTCAGGATGCAACTCCCAGAAGATATGAGAGGTCTGATGTTGCAAACATAATCACTGAGCTTCCAATCTACAGTGAAAGATTTGTTTTAATCCACTACATGAGACAACAGCTGCAGAGGCTATTACTGCATTAAGTGTTACCCAAAATTTTGAAGTGGAGGGGAAAAAATACCCAAAACATTCATAGTTCTGCAGTTCAACATTTGATCAGACTGCACTACAGAATCAGTATTGCATATCTGCCTCTACAAAGGTTCATGAAAAGTAAGAGGAAACGGTATTTCATATCAAGAAGTTAACTCATATACATACTGATAGTTCATCAAAATATCCCTAAAAATCATTCTAGCAGAAATGCGAACCTGACACATTTATCCCATGTATCCTTCATTGCTGCCACTAACAATACAGAAATGCAACAATATACCTTGTTCTGTCATTGGCTGCTGAAGCACTTAATGAAAAAGCTTGTCTCTGCATTGCAATATTAAACATGTCCACCTACATATGCAACAAAGCGATGTACATTTGATTTCCAGCATCAAAAGGAGCAGAGTAACACATAAACATTATATTCTGTGCTTTCTTCATTACATTCTTTATCAGAACCTTTTACTGTGAAGTAGTATAGTCCACACAAGTAAAAACAAATACAAAAGAAAAAACAATTAACAAAAGAGATGCTTTATCTTTCATCTCATGACTATTCATTAGATTAATTATTTTCAGATGTAAAATGAACAGAAGTTCTTTGTAAATAATCCATGAAAAGCTAACCATATGTTATAGAAGTCATCTGCTGTGTTTTGCAGCCTGCACAGTGTCCTTTCACAGCCACGACACTAGCTAGGTACACTATAAAACACAAGTTAATTTTAAATCCATACTGCTCCAAAAGTACAATGCCAACAGTGCTACCTTTTTGTACAGTATCTTCTCAAAGGAAGTCTGTACTCACAGTTAACTATTCAACTTATAATTGAAAGAAACTTATAAAGAAAGAAAAAACATGAAGAACAGCAACTAATATATAATAGATTAACTCATTTATCTCATACATATTTCATTACTAATTTCTATTTTTCACACTAGCCCTTACACTGTAAAAATCTTAACCACACGGAGAGGAGAATTGAGGTGGGGGAAACTCACTTGATCCTCCTTATCCTGTCCTATTCCATGTTTTCCAGGACTTCCTGATAGTAAACAAATTAAGGAATTCCTTCTAAGAAAAAGAAGTATGAAGCTGCAAGCAGGCATCTGCAAACTCATTCCCAAAACAAATGACCATTTCTGAATGTCTGTTTCTATCAATAATAGATGTGAAATAAAATACAGTAACTTAAAGTTGTATACAGGATAAACCTCTTAAAACATTGTTCATTCAAATGTGCTTACCTGCTGTTTCTGTGACAAGGGAAAAGGGCAACTCTTTTTTGCAGGAGAAAGAAAAGAAAATTAAGATTCTTTTGAAGTTCTTGGTTAACAGGATCAAGTAAAACGGTTATACAAAGAAGCAGACCAGAAACATGAGCAGCTGATTTCATCCTGCAGTTAGGGTACATGAACTTACTCCTCTATCAGTAGTCGGCCTTGCTTCTGAATTGTTACTTGCCCCATAGATAAAACTAGGGTCTAATAATTCCAATTGCCCTTTTTGGGCTTGTCTGATGTGTTTAATTTGGTATCTTCAGTAAAGTTTGACATCTTAATAACACTACTTGTCTTGTCAGAATCTTTCAGTATTTGAATATGTGGTGGAAATAAACTGTTACTTCAAGTTGTACAAGAGTCAGTTTTGCAACTAGCACCTCACTTTCACTAGCAGCAAAGGAACCATCATCTCCAGCCAGTGATCTGCTAAGTAGGTCACAACAACGAAACTTTTTGTGATGAGCAGCATCCCATTCCACTGAAGCTTACATCTACACTGCAGTGCATTCTCTCATCCACTAAAAACAAAGGTCCACTACTCTCTTCATTTCTTATAATACCCTACAAACCTTTATATACCTTCTGCTGCACACACATAGTGCAAGCATTGCCAGCAGCTGCATTACTGCACTGATAAGGTGTCATACTTATGGATAGTAATTATTAAATATTATTAATAATTATTATTTGTTAATATAAAAATCGTTAATAACCTCTTAACAGTAATATATGCAGATTCTACTGTGCGGTCATGGATATAGCCTCCATAAACTAAACATAAACAGTTTAATAATTTTGAACCAAATTAGAAAACTACGTAACAGTTATTCAGAAGAACCAAGAGTGCAATTCTGCTGCTTGTCCACCAGGGGATGACTCGACGAGACACCGGGAAGCCTTGTTACAGCAGGAAAGTTATGATGTAGTTACCATCACAGAAACGTGGCGGAATGACTCACATGACTGGAGCACTGTAAATGATGGCTACAGGCTCTTCAGGAGAGACAGGAGAGGGAGAAGGGGTGGAGGGGTGGCCCTGTACATCAGGGAGGGAACAGATGCCATGAAACTAGAGATTAAGGATGATCAAGTTGAGTGCCTGTGGGTGAGAATTAGAGGGAAGGCCAAGAGCTGACATCCTGGTTGGAGTCTATTATAGACCACCCAACCAGGATGAAGAGGCTTGACCTTCTTTTTACAAGCAGAGAAGGGCTCATGGGAGATGTGGTGGCTGGAGGATGTCTGGGGTCCAGTGACCATGAAATAAGTGGGTTTTCAATATGCAGTCAAGCTGAGAGGGGCAGCAAAAAAACCTCCACTCTGGACTGAGGGCTGGACCTACTTCAAGAAAGAATTCTTGAAGGCACAGGAACAGGTGTGCCAATGTGCCGGAAGATGACCCATTAGGGTAGACAGCCAGCCTGGATGGCCAATGAACTTCTGAATGAATTAAGGGGAAAAAAGAGGGTGCATCATCTTTGGAAGAAAGGTGAGGTAACCCATAGAATGTTTAAGAATGTTTCTAGGACAAAAATTAGAGAGGCAGAAGCCAATTTAGAGCTTAGACTGGCCTCTGCTGTGAAGGACAACAAAAAAATCCTTCTATAAATATATTCATAGCAAGAGGAGGGGCAAGGACAATCTCCACTCCTTAATGGACATGGAGGGGAACATTATAACTAAAGATGAGGGAAAGGCAGAGTTACTTAACACCTTCTTTGCCTCAATTTTTAATGGCAGGACAGGTTGTCTGCTGGACAACTGGCCTCTTGAGCTGGCAGACGGAGTCAGGGAGCAGTACAGTGCCCCTGTGATCCAGCAGAAAGTAGTTAGAGATCTGCTCAGCCACATGGATCCCCACAAGTCCATGGGATTGGATGGAATCCATCCTAGGATGTTGAGAGAGCTGGCAGATGAGCTCATCAAGCTGCTTTCCTGGACTGGAGAGCTCCCAGATGACTGGAAGGTATCCAACATGATGCCCATCCACAAAAAGGGCCAGAAGGAGGAACTAGGGAATTCCAGGCCTGTCAGCCTAACCTCAGTGCCAAGCAAGATTATGGAACAGGTCATCTTGAGTGCAACCTCACTGCACTTAAAGGATGGCCAAGGGATCAGACCCAGCCAGCATGGATTTAGGAAGCGCAGGTCCTGCCTGACCAACCTGATCTCCTTCTCGGATCAGGTGACCCATCTGGTGGATGTGGGGAAGGCTGTGTATGTAGTCCATCTGGACTTCAGCAAGGCCTTTGACACAGTTCCCCACAGTAAACTCCTGGCCAAGCTGTCAGCCTGTGGCTTGGACAGGAGCACTCTGTGTTGGGTTAGGAACTGGCTGGAGGGTCGAGCCCAGAGAGTGGCCTGCATCAGGAACAGTGTGGCAAGCAGGAGCAGGGAGGTGATTCTCCCCCTGTACGCTGCACTGGTTAGGCCACACCTTGAGTCCTGTGTCCAGTTCTGGGCCCCTCAGTTTAGGAAAGATGTTGACTTGCTGTAATGTCTCCAGAGAAGACCAACAAAGCTGCTGAGAGGCCTGGAGCACAAGCCCTATGAGGCGAGGCTAAGAGAGCTAGGGTTGCTTAGCCTGGAGAAAAGGAAGCTCAGGGCAGACCTTCTTGCTGTCTACCTGAAGGGAGGTTGTAGCCAGGTGGGGGTTGGTCTCTTCTCCCAGGCAACCACCAACAGAACAAGAGGACACAGTCTCAAGCTGCACCAGGGGAGGTTTAGGCTGGATGTTAGGAAGAAATTTGTCACAGAGAGACTGGCCATTGGAATGGTCTGCCCAGGGAGGTGGTGGAGTCACCATCACTGGATGTTTTTAGGAAGCGACTGGATGGGGCACTTAGTGCCATGGTTTAGTTGATTAGATGGTGTTGGGTGATAAGTTGGACTTTGATGATCTCAAAGGTCTTTTCCAACCTGGTTAATTCTAGTCTAGTCTAGTCTATTCCATTCTATTCTGTTCTATTCTATCCTAGCTTATATATGTAGTTGGGTTGTACTGGCAAAGGAATTGCTAAAAAAGAGTATAAAACACAGCCAATCCAAGCAATAGTGACTCTCTCTCAAGCCAAGAACTTCAGTTGGACCTGCTGGGGACTTCTGCTTCTGTTAGTTTGCTACTTCTTCTGTCAAAGGCTTCAGTGTAGGATTGCTGCAAGGGACACGCTCAGGACTTCTGCTATCTGCTTCATCTGTTAAGGGATCCTGGAGTACTTCTGTAAGCGGGACTCAGACTCTGTAATGCTGGGGATTCTACAATGAAGCAATAAAGGACTTCTGGGGAGAACTGAGATTCTCTGCTCTCTGCAATTCTGAAATCTCATTGCTACATGGCAAGGGGGTTCGTGCCTTCATTCATCACCCAATGGTAGCCTATACAGGTTAGAAAAACAACACTTAGATGAAGAATAAAATCCAGCTTCACGCTCTTAAAACTACACTGACTTACTAATTGTGAAGAAATTGTGTCATTAAAGCAACCTGAGCAAATACTGAATATGGTTAAGAAATACATCTCTTCTACAGTAAAAACAGTTTCCAATGACTTTAGAAATAATTTTTAACTCAAGAAAAAAAGGCAACTCTATTGTACCACTAATTGGCTACATAACTATTCTTACCTAGATTAAACAAGAAACTTCCCAAACTAGACTCCCGCTCGCCAGAGGATGAATGAAATCATGAAGATCCATTCATTCCAAGCTTGAATATTAAGCTTTGTAACATAAGCTTCTTCAAATCAGTGGAATGAATAGAGAACAAGAACCATCGCATTTCTTTACTTACTGTACTTTTTCCTGTCTAATCCAAGTGCAGCTATCATTTCAGGCTATTTTTTGTAGAAACACTACTGAGTATACAAAAGCTGATAACGGAGATCCAGAAACTTTAGCAAACTTCAGGCATCACTACACAGGCAAACTAATGAAAAGGTGAAGCCTGGACTTAAAGCCACACAGTATAAACTCTCAAAATTGCTGGCTTTTTGTGGATTAAGTAGGAACCCTTCCTCAAAACGAAATAAGCTATCTCAAAGAAACACATTTTTAACCTGCAGAAAAATTACTCCTACAGGGAATTCATACAAAACTACTAATGAGCAGTAAAGGTACACTGCAATTTACAGTCTATTAATTACTTCAGATAACAAGCAGGTATTAGCCATAGTCATCATACCACCTACCTCAGGTAGCTTTCCACCAATAAACCAGAATCAGCAACTTTTAATTATTTAATGTATTTTCCTCTCCATTGTTCTCACTCAGAACAACTCCTTAAGAAGATTTCTCTTACTTAATTTTATGAGGAAATGACAAGCGGAAAAGCACAAAGATATATGCAATGCAATTCAAAATGGCTACATAAAACAGACTTCATCTCTGAGGGCTAATCTCTCTTCAAAGATACAATTTGAGTAGTATTATCTTTCTAAACGGAAAAAGTGACACTATCCTTAGATATTATTTGTCTGCAGTATCTACAAATCATTCACTGCAGAAACTTTTCTTTTCAGCAAAAAGTTTATACACTTCACATTCTTATCACTACTAACACATTCACCCAAACTCCTTATTACCAAAATTATCTTCATGTTATTCATTACACAAGAATAATCAAGATTATATGCTACTGGAAATAAAGTGTTTAGATGACAATAATGTGTGTATACATTTGTCTTAACTTAGTAACAGTGCTATATTACAAAGAAAAAAATACAGTAAGGTGAAAGTACCAAAGTTAAGAAAAATTTATTACCATTAATTAATGCTTGAAGGTAGAATTATGCTTCTTTCAATTGAACCCATTAAAGAGGCTTTAATATAGATTTACACAGCAAGGTGAAGATTTTCAAGCGCAGATAATGAGGCAAGCTAGTACTGTTTTAACCTCTCTGGAGTATAATCAGTTGATAAGGTTTTGAAATGTTACAAGGTCTAGGACAAGAAGATTAGCTTTAGTTTCTCCAGATCAAAATTGAAACCTAATTAATTAACAATGTTATAGAAGACAGAAAAGCTTTACTGCTACTTCTACATGTCTTTAATCACATGTTTTAAGGAAAACAGGTAAAGATATATTAATTGTGGCATGAATGGCAGAAGACTGAGCTCCCTGGTCTGACATTATCCTCTAAACTAACTATTTGAGTTGATAAAACAGCATTTTTCAAAAAAACATCCCTCACCTTATTTTAAAAGAAAAAAAAAAACAAAACAAAAAGAAAGAAAGAAAGAAAGAAAAAAGGACCTATTAGAGACATGCACAAATACAATCAATTAAATACATCAGGTGGGAAACTTCTCCAAAGAACGGGGAGAATGAAAAAAGCCCCCTGAAGTGGTCAGCCTTCAGAAGAACAACTAAATTCTAGAATAGTGATTTATGCACTCACTTAAAGGCAGCAGTTAGAAATTCCTTTCCTTGAAAAAGACAGAGAAATTTTGTATATATGGCAAGGATACATAACTACTGAGGAAAGAGTTTAGAGCCATTTCAAATGTCAGATGAAGCATACATGTGATTATGAAGACCAAAAGTTAGCAATCAACCACTTAGAAAGAACTAAAACAAAAAAAAGAGAGGAACAAGAGAAAACAATGCTTTTTATGGAATTTAAGTGCACTGATAGATTCTAAAAGAGCCAACAGGTCAATTCATGGAGCTGGGGCTGGTGCCATAGACAGGGCTTTGGGTTCTACAATCATGGCTTGGTTTACAAGGCACCAGAGCTGAAAACAACTTATGGGACACACTTGTCCCAGAGGGGGAAAAGGATCCTGGGACAGGAATTGGCAGGGCTCATTGATAGGGCTTTAAACTAGATTTGAAGGGGGAAGGGGTTAACAGTCTCCTGCTGGCCTATGACAAACAGAGGGGCAGCTCACCAGAGGCAGAGGGATGCAGGGCTGGTAAGGGCTCTCAACTTGCTGCCCTGAGGCAAGCCATGAGTGATGCACCAGGACATTCTGTGGAAACCAAGGGGAATTGGCACAAGAGGACGACAGGGCCAGCCCAGCTGAAGTGCTTCTATGTGAATGTGTGCAGCTTGGGCAACAAACAGGATGAATTAAGGGCCACTGTGCTGCTGGGATGCCATGACATAGTGGCTATTACTGAAACTTGGTGGGATGATTCCCATGACTGGAACGTAGAGATAGACGGGTATAAGCTCGTTAGGAAGGATAAGCAGGGAAGGAGAGGAGGAGGTGTTGCCCTCTATGTCAATAACCAGCTGGAATCAGTGGAGCTCCACCTGGGGAGAGATGATGAGCTGGTTGAGAGTGTATGGGTTAAAATTAAAGGCAAGACAGGGGAAGGAGATATTACTATAGAGGTCCCCAACAGGCCACATGACCAGCAGAACCAAGCAGATGAGGCCCTCCACAGGCAAATACAAGTGGCTTCCAGGTCACAAGCCCTGGTCCTCATGGGTAATTTCAACCACCCTGACATCTGCTGGAGGGACAACACAGCAAGGCACCAGCAATCCAGGATGTTCCTGGATTTCATAGATGACAACTTCCTCCTCCAAATGGTAGAGGAACCAACAAGAAAAGGTGCTATGCTGGACCTTGTTCTCACCAACAGGGAAGGGCTGGTAACCAGTGTGAGGTTCAGAGGCAGCCTTGGCTGCAATGACCATGAAGCAGTTGAATTTAAGATCCTCAGGGCAATCAGGAGGATGTATTCTAAGCTTACGACCCTAGACTTTAAGCATGCAGACTTTGATCGCTTCAGGGATCTGATAGCCAAAGTGTCATGGGGTAAAGTCCTAGAGGGAAGAGGGACACAAGACAGATGGTCAGTATTCAAGGACCACCTCCTCTGTGTACCAACAAAGAGAAAAGCAGGAAAGAATACTGGGAGGCCTGCCTGGATGAGCAAGGAGCTGCTGGACACACTATCACTTAAAAGGAAACTCTACAGGAAGTGGAGGGAAGGACAGCTAGAGCAGGGGGTATATAAGGAAGCAGCCTGAGCACCAAGAGATCTGGTTAGGAAAGCCAAAGCAGAGTTTGAATTGAATCTAGCCAGGGAGGTTAAAGGGAACACTAAGAATTTCTACAGGTATATTAATGGCAAGAAGAAGACTAGGGAAGGTGTGGGCCCCCTCAGAAATGAAACTGGTGAAATGGTCACAAGTGATGTGGAAAAGGCTGAGGTACTCAATAACTTCTTTACCTCAGTCGTCACTGCAAGGGCCTCCAGCCACACTCCTGATGTTATGGAAGACAATGTCAGGGACGGGGAAGAAGAACTGCCCATCAAAAGTGAAGATCAGGTTCATGACCACCTTAAGAACCTGAAAGTGTTCAAGTCCATGGGACCCGACGGGATACACCCACGGGTACTGAGAGAACTGGCAGATGAGGTTGCTAAACCCCTCTCTATTATATTCCCAAAGTCATGGCAGTCTGGGGAAGTCCCCACAGACTGGAAAAGGGGAAACATTACTGCCATTTTCAAAAAGGGTAAGAAGGAGGAGCCTGGGAACTACAGGCCAGTCAGTCTCACCTCTGTGCCCAGAAATATCATGGAGCAGATCCTCCTGGAGGCACTACTGACTCAGAAGAATAGTGAAGAGGTGATTTGGAACAGTCAGCATGTCTTCACCAAGGGCAAATCCTGCCTGACCAACCTGGTGGCCTTCTATGAACAGGTGATGAAATTAATAGATGAGGGGCGAGCAACTGATGTCATTTACCTGGACCTGAGCAAAGCCTTCGACACTGTCCCACACCACATCCTGGTCTCCAAACTAGTGACACATGGGTTTGATGGCTGGACTACTAGATGGATAAAGAACTGGCTTGATGGCCACACCCAGAGTGGCTGTCAATGGGTCCATGTCCCAGTGGAGGCCAGTGACAAGTGGAGTCCCTCAGGATCAGTCCTGGGACCAGTCTTGTTCAACATCTTTGTCGGTGACATGGACAGTGGCATTGAGTGCACCCTCAGCAAGTTTGCTGATGACACCAAGCTGTGTGGTGCAGCAGACACGCTGGAGGGCAGGGATGCCATCCAGAGGGACCTTGAGAGGCTGGAGAGGTGGGCACAAGCCAACCTCATGAGGTTCAACAAGACCAAGTGCACGGTCCTGCATCTGGATCAAGACAACCCCAGGCACAAATCCAGGCTGGGCAGTGACTGGCTGGAAAGCAGCCCGGAGGAGAGACACTTGGGGGTGCTGGTGGACGAGAAGCTCAACATGAGCTCTCAATGTGCACTTGAAGCCCGGAAAGCCAATCAGATCCTGGGCTGCATCAAGAGAAGTGTGGCCAGCAGGTCAAGGGAGGTGATTCTCCCCCTCTACTCAGCTCTGGTCAGACCCCACCTGGATTACTGCCTCCAGTTCTAGAGCCCCTATTACAAGAGGGATATGGACGTGCTGGAACGTGTCCAGAGAAGGGCCACGAGGATGATCAGAGGGCTGGAGCACCTCTCCTCTGAGGACAGACTGAAGGAGTTGGGGCTGTTGAGTCTGGAGAAGAGAAGGCTCCGAGGTGACCTAATTGTGGCCTTCCAGTATCTGAAGGGGGCCTACAAGAAGGCTGGGGAGGGACTTCTCAGGGCATCAGGTAGTGATAGGACTAGGGGGAATGGAATGAAGCTGGAGGTGGGGAGATTCAAGTTGGATGTGAGGAGGAAGTTCTTCACCATGAGAGTGGTGAAGCCCTGGAATGGGTTGTCCAGGGAGGTGGTTGAGGCGCCATCCCTGGATGTGTTTAAGACCAGACTGGATGAGGCTGTGGCCATCCTGATCCAGTGTGGTGTGTCCCTGCCCATGGCAGGGGGGTTGGAACTAGATGATCCTTGAGGTCCCTTCCAACCCTGACTGATACTATGATACTATAAAAACCAAAAACTTGTGATGGCTTACACCCATCCTGAAAATGGAGGGGGTGGAGGGGTTGAGAGAGCCCTGCTCTCCCTGGAGTGGGGTTTTCCCCTGGGAAACTGAGTCAGTCTGTTCCACTCCCCCTCCCTGTCCAGCAAAGATACAAAGAGGAGGGTACAACAACCATTGGTCTCCCTTTTGCTTCTGCCTCACTGGGATGAATGTTGTTGTTACTCAAAGCATTATAAAGGTGTAGAATTAGAGGGAAGAGAAAAGGGAGAGAGAAGGGAGAAAGAAGAGAAAGGAAAGACATGAGAATAGAGAGGGAAGGGAAGGGAAGGGAAGGGAAGGGAAGGGAAGGGAAGGGAAGGGAAGGGAAGGGAAGGGAAGGGAAGGGAAGGGAAGGGAAGGGAAGGGAAGGGAAGGGAAGGGAAGGGAAGGGAAGGGAAGGGAAGGGAAGGGAAGGGAAGGGAAGGGAAGGGAAGGGAAGGGAAGGGAAGGGAAGGGAAGGGAAGGGAAGGGAAGGGAAGGGAAGGGAAGGGAAGGGAAGGGAAGGGGAGGGGAGGGGAGGGAAGGGAAGGGAAGGGAAGGGAAGGGAAGGGAAGGGAAGGGAAGGGGAGGGAAGGGGAGGGGAGGGAAGGGGAGGGGAGGGGAGGGGAGGGGAGGGGAGGGGAGGGGAGGGGAGGGGAGGGGAGGGGAGGGGAGGGGAGGGGAGGGGAGGGGAGGGGAGGGGAGGGGAGGGGAGGGGAGGGGAGGGGAGGGGACAAGACCAGGTTGGAAGAGACCTTCAAGATTGTGTCCAACCTATCATCCAACACTACCCAACCAACTAAACCATGCAACCAAGCACCCTGTCAAGTCTCCTCCTGAACACCTCCAATGATGGTGACTCTACCACCTCCTCGGGCAGCCCATTCCAGTGGGAAATCACTCTCTCTGTGTAAAACTTCCTCCTAACCTCCAGCCTACACCTCCCCTGGTGCAGCCTGAGACTGTGTCCTCTTGTTCTGGTACTGGTTGCCTGGGAGAAGAGACCAACCTCTGCCTTTCTACAACCCTCCTTCAGGTAGTTGCAGACGGCAATAAGGTCACCCCTGAGTCTCCTCTTCTCCAGGCTAAGCAACCCCAGCTCCCTCAGCCTCTCCTCATAGGGCTTGTGTTCCAAGCCCCTCACCAACTTTGTTGCCCTTCTCTGGACACACTCCAGCAAGTCAACATCCTTCCTAAACTGAGGAGCCCATGCTGCTGGCTTCCTGGTTCTCTGCCCCATGGTCCGGCCTGGTCTTTCTCTCTGCTGCATATATGTTTCTCCAAAGGACTGCTGAACCCTTCCTGTTATTGTTTAAAATATATATATATATAAAAAATACATATGTATATGTTTTAAAGAAGATTTTACCTGTCTACTTCCAAACTGACTCCAAATTATTTCATGGTAGACTTACCTCCTCCCTTTTTTTCTTATCCCACTTTCTTTCTGTTGTTTTTTTTTTGTTGGTTTTTTTTTTCCCCCTTCCCTTATCTCTCCCTGTTCTTTCCCATTTTTTTTCTCTATCAGGAAAGATGAAGGGGGAGCAGGGAAGGGACTCTCAGTCTTGACCCCCATCTGAGCTCTTGTATTCCAGTTAAGGCTCAAACCACCACAATACTTTGGTGCTCCAACGTGTGGCTTGGAAATTAATATTCTCTTTGGAAAGTAATACTTTGTTTGAAATACTTTGTTTGAAAGAAAGGGACTGGAAGTAGAGATGTTAATTTTGAAAAATCTGGTGTGCCAAGTTTTTGCATGGGTGTTTGGCTGGATCTTTTGGACCCATATCTACAAATTAATAACTTACCATGCAGTGTGGTTAATGATAGAGACGCTGCTCAACTGGATAAAAACTTTACCAATGCAGTTGGGTATGTACCTCTTGAATTCTTTGAATTTTACTGGCAGTGGTTAATTTCTCTAAAATAGAAAATTTTCCTGAAGTGAGCTATGAAACTAATGGTGCAGATAAAAATGTCTCTGATGAAAAATTGTCTTACATTACAATATGCCCTATGTGCTTAAATATAATCCTTATAGGGGCATTTGCTGTGACCCTGTTGGGTGGGCGAAGGGCTAACCCATTAAGAACTCTTTGCAGAGGGATAAGGCAGTCTTTCGTAAGCTCTAACAACCGGGAGGGTGTGTGTGCTGTGAGCACTACAAGCACTGTGTAAACACAAAAAGGGAAGGGTTGAATTGTAGTGACTGCTGCCCAGCAAAAAGGGCCGCCCTATCTCAGCCTGAGTCCCAGGCACAAGGGTTTGCCTCACCACCAGCAGTTCCACACTTAAACCCCTGATGCTCCTGCCCATGCAGTTTCCCTAGCAGCTGTCACCATGTGCAGGAAAAGGAGGCAAAAATCATCTCCAAACAAAACACGGATGGTGAGGAAGGCACGTCGGCAGGGCCTAGCATGTCACAGAATTCACTGGTGTATGAGGATGACTCGGATCAAGAAATAATAACTGTTACATCTCCACCCAGAAAGGAATTAAGGCAACCTCATCTGGATTATGCACAGAAAGAGGGTGAGACAATACTAAGATGGGCCCTGGGATGGTGGGACGAAGGGGTGGACACGATGGACCTGGATAAGAGGGAGGCGAAGCTTTTAGGCTCCCTGACTTGTGCTTCTGGAAAGAAGCACGAACTTCGCTTGGAAGCTGAACTGTGTTTCAGTTTTGCCCAGACAGGACAACAAAGACCCCTCGCTGCTTCAGCATTGTAAAGCCCAGAGGACAAACACGCATCTTGCCGGGCTGAGAGGTGAAACCCCAGAGTTGCTGAGTCCCCGGGACAGTTTCGTTTGACTGGAGCAAGGAGCAAGTGCTGCTACAAAGGATTACAGCCAAGAAACCTCCTCTCTACAAGGCTTTCAGCTACAAATCTTTTGGGAATAAAGCCTGCCTCAGCAATAAGCTGCAGACACCAACAGAAAGTGAAACGGTGATCCTGTAGCTTCCACGTGGTCAACGCCATCTTGGTTTGTCTAGATCTTAACGTGCGCCACAAGGTATCAGGATCAGTGAGTAATTACATTATCTGATTTTTATAAGCATCTATTGAAGGTCTGTTGCCCTAGGGAATTCTGGAGTTCCCCCCCTCATTGTGGGCAATCGCCGGCTTCATTGCCGAGGTTCCTTTTCTTTACAGTTTAAAGTGCTGTTAGTTTCTGGATTTTTGTACATATTAAATTGCTACTTGTTCCTGCTGGTGAGGTATCTGTTCCACAACCGAACACCTCGAACCTGTAAATAGGTTTTAATTAGTTGTTACTTTTTTTTTTTTTGCGGTATTTTTATGATTAATAATTAATATTTTAATTAATCGCCCTGCTTATTGAACATTAAAATATCGTTTTATAGACCCCCCCCACTACACATAAAGAACTGGTACCGCTCAAATGATAACCCTGCCCAATTAGATAGACAGCTATGAAACAGAGCATTCGGTATCTGAGACAGATGGCTGTGCTGGAAATAATTTATGGAGATGGCCAGCTCCTCTCAGACCCAGATAAGGTGCCCATGAGATGGTCCTTCATAAACAAATTCACCCAGGGGGCCCCTCAAAAACATGCTCACACATTAGGAGGGATACTCCTGACTGAACAGGATGGAAGTCCTAAAACTGTCTGTGAGTTTGCCAATGACTTAAGGGAATATGAGGACAGTGCAAATCAAAACCCCATAATCTCAGTCATAGAAAAATCTCGTCAAAGAGATTAAGGCCTCCTTGTCTGAACTGAAAAAAGGGAACAATACCTCTTTTTCCCCTTCCCCTTCTCCTTCACAATGGGTCCATATTTCAGCAATCAGGAATAGGTGACCTTCCCGTAGGAGATTGCCCCAAGACAATTGGGGGATGCCAAGGGGGTCTCTGTGGAGGATCCTCTGTGACCATGGAGAGAACATGGACAGCTGGCATGGCCAACCCACCTCTGCCCTCTGGAACGGAGTGCGGGAGCTGCAAGGTGGCCACAATGGGGATAACTTGTCCAGAAGGGCTGCCCCAGTTTCTGGGAGTGGTCCCTCTCTCACTCAAGAGACCCTTCTTTTAGTTAACACAGGACCCTGTGACAAGTGTGGGCATCGCCGCCAGCATTAGAGGTGCTCTACCTCCAGCCAGGTGGAGGCCAGGGACAACAGAGTGTACTGGGATGTCTATGTGAAATGGCCTGGCACTTCAGAAGCCCTGAAGTACTGAGCTCTGGTGGACTCAGGGGCCCAGTGCACCCTGATACCATCGAGGTACAAAGGGGCTGAGCCTATAAGTATTCAGGGAGTCACAGGGGGCTCAAAAGATTTGACTATACTGTAGGCTGAGATAAACCTGACCAGGAATGAATGGGGAAAGCACAACATAGTAACTGCTCCAGATGCACCTTACATTCTTGGCACTGACCTTCTGCAGGAGGGATGATTCAAGGACCCTAAGAGGCACAAGTGGGCATTTGGAGTAGCAGCTGTAGAGACTGCAGGCAAAGAACAGCTGTCTACCATGCCTGAGCTGTTGGATGACCCCTCTGCAGTGGGCAGCCATAAGATGCAGGATTTGAAGTTACCTATTGCCCCTCACATAGTGCAATACAGGACCAACAGAGACTCTCTGCACCCCACACACCATCTGAGCTCTTAAATCCCAGTTAAGGCTCAAACCACCAAAAACCCAAACAAAGTAGGGACTTTAATAAATACTATATTTGTTTGACACTTTGAATGGCATATTTTAAAATGTTCCACATTATTTCATTTTTAAAATATTTAACACAATATGCATTTTTGTGATAAACTCCAAGCAAGAAAAAGTATTCTTATGCATTTATCTAAAACTGAATATTACTGATCCACAGATTGCAGTGATTTGGAAGGGACCTTCAAAGCTCATCATGTCCAACCCACCACTGTAATTTGGAAGGATGTACAATAGACTGAAGTCATACTAAAGCACATGAAAGTTCAATATACATGCTGTGTTACAAAGATACTAGGCAGCAGAAGTTTTGCAAATCTGTGACTTACTCATTTTTACCTTTAAACACACAAATACTATTTTCATTAATATTTGAGCACTTTTTCCCCTGTTCAGGTTGTACAAGAGTAATTAAAGACCATATTACTTCCCAGACATAAGTTTCTAATTTTCAGTAACATCCATTGAAATGGAAATCCTTCAAAGAGTTGAAATACCTCACTGCAGACAAAGGTAACTTAGGTCTCAGTACTAAATAACAACATGCACCTCACCTAGAGTGTGGAGAATATGACTTCTTATTGACAGTAATTTAGAAAGAGCTCTTAAGTTTGTCAGCCAAGTGTAAGCAGAATACAAGAGAAGAAAGATTACCTCATGCTCTCCTTCTAGGGTTTAGTTGTTGGTTCTGACAGCAGTATCATCTTACACATATCGAATTATAAGTCATTTATTTACCTTCTTCCTGACTCAGCATGGATTCATACAATTAAATTATTTGGTAGCCACTTAAAAAATCCTAGTAAATAAATACCCTACTACAAATGACACTGCTGCAACTGGTATCGCTTGCATGATTCATGAAGAGGAAGGGAAAATGAACAGTGGATAATCTTACCTTCATAGAAGTAACAAATTGGTGGACTGCAATGAACAGCATTGAAGTCTTTCTGTCTATACTTTACAGAAATGAACGTTCATTGCCATTAGTGTCAAAACTCACAGTTTCATATGAAACCTATCTGCATTCTACTTACAAAAATAACGTTTTCTCCTTTAAGAACAAAAAAACAAATCCAGAAAAGATAAACTAAACTAGAACGTTCCCTTACCACATTGTTCTTCATACCATCTCCAGTCTTTGATTACCAAACCACAAAAACCACTCCAAAAACTCAGAAATTATGCCCTTGTTGTTTCAATCCTACACCACAACGCATGGATCATGGGGAATGAGCAAGAAAAGCTGAAGATATGCGTGTGCCCAGCAACTGATGTCCTTCTCATCACTGAGATATGGTGGGATGGCTCTCATGACTGGAGGTTAGTGTTGTGAATATGCCCTCAGAAAATGAGCGGCAGATATACCAACGAAAATATATGTTAAATTTATTTTATATATATATATACAAACTCTGTAATGGGGTATTTACAGTCACCCTTCACAGGTATCAATATCCAGTCAGTGAAACAATCTTTACAGAATGTTTAAATATGGGCAATTGAATAAAACAATTCACAGAACTTAGAATCGAAACTAATTCAGAAAGCGGCGGGGGGAGGGGTTGGTCGGCGACCGGTAACCCTCCACTTGTAGAAATCCAAATGCTACCCTAACTGAAAACTCTATAAAGAAAGGCTTGACTTACAAGCTGAGAACTTCGTGAGGTCTCCCCTTAATAATATTTACAGTCCAGAAACGTGGCACGGATGTGCCGTAAGACGGAGACAGGAAATGGCGCTGGCCGCGTGGCTGCACAGCGTGGCTGCTGCTTCTCCCAGGACACAAAGGTCTCCTGCTCGAGGGGGGGCTGTGGCAGGTCAGCGACGTTGGTTCACACGGGCTACTGGCGTTCCTCCTGCAGCAATGGATCGTGCAGTGGTCGATCCCATGGGGTACTGTCCACGGCACCGCACGCAGCTGGGTGACAGTGGCAAAGGAGCGTGAGGCCTCTTGGGGCACTGGCTTGAGTCTCGGGCAAGGTAGACCACGGCAGCACGGGCATGCACTCACAGGCTCCAACACTATGTGGGGGGGGGCTCATTTACCAAACGACCCCTATTTACCATTTGCCCCAGTGAATACTGGCCCAATGAGCATTCTGTTGCTAACGCAAGATTAACCAATGGACTAACACCTACCAAATATGGTGTAAGTATATGCTATACCCAGGCTGTTTACCTGGACTCAGTGGCACCAGAATCCTCCCTGTTGCCCCCAGAAAGGAGGGGTAAACAAAGGAGGGTTAACACTCAGAGGAGTATGTTCCAGAAATGTTTGGGGCACAATCCTGACCACAAGCATCCTTCACTACAGTTAGGAATGGATGCTTACAAGCTCCTCAGGAAAGACAGGCAGGGGAAAAGAGAGGGGAGACAGATAGAAGGGGGCATTGCCCTTCACTGGGGATGGTTGAAGGACTGACAGAAAGCTTAAGGGTGACAGTTAAAGGGAAATCAAAGGAAGGAGAAATCACAGTGGGGATCTGCTACAGGCCACCTGACTAGGAAGACCAAGTGGATGAGGCCCTCTATAAACAGGTAGGAGCAACTTTATGTTCACAAGCCTTCATTCTTATGGGAGATTTAAACCACCTTGGTATCTGTTGGAGGGACAACACAGCATCAGTCTAAGAGGCTCCTGGAATGCACTGATGATAACTTCCTCCTCCAAGTGGCGAAGAAACCCACAACAAAAGTTGCTATGCTAGACCTTGTACATACCAACAAGGCAGGGCTAGTAAGTGAAACTTGAGACCAGCCTTGGCTGCAGCAATCATGAAATGGTAAAGATCCTTAGAGCATCAAAGAGGATGCATAGCAAGCTCACTACTCTGGACTTCAGAGAGCAGACTTTATCCTCTTCACAGATCTGCTTGGCAGGGTGGCGTGTGATAAAACCCTGGAGGGAAGAGGGGCCCAAGAAAGCTGGTCAATATTCAAGGATCATCTCTTCAAAGCCCAGAAGCAGAAAGAAGAAGCTGGCACAAAAACACTCTATAAGGATTGGAAGGAAAAATTGGCTAATTGGGAGGATTACAAAGTTGTTCAAGCAGCTAGAGATCAGGTCAGGAATCCTAAAGCAGAGACAGAATTAAACTTGGCTAGGCACACAAAGGGGAACAAGAAAAAATTTCTTCAGATATATGGGCAACAAAAGTCAGGCTAGGGAATGAGCGAGCCCCCTTTGGAAGGAAAATGGAGACCTGGTCATGAGGGATACAGAGAAGGCTGAGGTGCTCAATGACTTCTTCGCATCAGCCTTCATCAGCAAGGGCTCTAGCCACACTACCCAAATTCCAGAAAGCAAAGGTAAGGAGTGGGAGAATGACGATCCACCAACTATAAGTGAAGATCAGTTTTGAGACCATCTAAAGAATGTGAAGGTACACAAGCCTATGGGGCCAAATGAGATCAATCCGTGGCTCCTGAGGGATCTGGTGGATGAAGTTGCCAAGCCACTATCCATACTTGAAAGATCACAGCAGTTTGGTGAAGTTCCTGCTGACTGGAAAACTGAAAACATAACCCCCATCTTCCCTGGGCAGCACATTCCAATGGCAAATCACTCTCTCTGGGAAGAACTTTCTTCTCACCTCGAGCCTCAACTTCCGCTGGCATAGCTTGAGACTGTGTCCTCTTATTGTGGTGCTAGTTGCCTAGGAGAAGAGACCAACCCCCACCTGGCTACAACCTCCCTTCAGGTAGCCGTAGACAGCAAGAAGATCTCCCCTGAGCCTCCTCTTCTCCAGGCTAAACAACCCCAGCTCCCTTAGCCTCTTAGCTAAGAGGGCCAATGGCATCCTGGCCTGCATCAGGAACAGTGTGGCCAGCAGGAGCAGGGACGTCATTCTGCCCCTGTACACTGCACTGGTTAGGCCGCACCTCGAGTACTGTGTCCAGTTCTGGGCCCCTCAGTTTAGGAAGGATATTGACTTGTTGGAACGAGTCCAGAGAAGAGCAACAAAGTTGGTGAGGGGTTTGGAACATAAGCCCTACGAGGAGAGGCTGAGGGAGCTGGGGTTGCTTAGCCTGGAGAAGAGGAGACTCAGGGGTGACCTTATTACTCTCTACAACTACCTGAAGGGAGGTTGTAGACAGACGGATGTTGGTCTCTTCTCCCAGGCAAGCAGTACCAGAACAAGAGGACACAGTCTCAGGCTGTGCCAGGGGAGGTTCAGGCTGGATGTTAGAAAAAAGTTCTATACAGAAAGAGTGATTGCCCATTGGAATGGGCTGCCTGGGGAAGTGGTGGAGTCGCCATCACTGGAGGTTTTCAGGAGAAGACTTGATGGGGTGCTTGGAGCCGTGGGTTAGTTGTTTGGGCGGTGTTGGATTGGTTGATGGGTTGGACGTGATGATCTTGAAGGTCTCTTCCAACCTGGTTTATTCTATGTATTCTATGTATTCTCCTCACAGGCCTTGTGCTCCAGACCTCTCACCAGCCTCACTGCCGTTCTCTGGACACATTCAAGAAGTCTCAATATCCTTCTTAAATTGAGGGGCCCAGAAATGGACACAGGACTCAAGGTGTGGCCTAACCAGTGCTGAGTCCAGGGGCACAATGACTTCCCTGCTCCTGCTGGCCACACTATTTCTGATGCAGGCCAGGATGCCATTGGCCTTCTTGGCCACCTGAGCACATTGCTGGCTGATGTTCAGCTGGCTGTCAATCAGTACCCCCATGTCACTTTCTGTCTGGCTGCTCTCCAGCCATTCCGACCCCAATCTGATCATGAAGCAGATCCTCCTGAAGGTGCTCATGGGTCAGTGCTCTGGCTTGTTCTTTCGGTCTGATGTCTCAGGCGAGCGGGGAGACCCATACAGCAACAAAAGCTGTTTATAGGTTTGTATGTTTATAGGTTTGTTAAAAGGTTGTTTATAGGTTAGTAGCCATGGAAGGAACTAAGAATGGTCAGGTAGGAATTAGGGCTTCTTCCCCCAGAACAGTGGCAGGATCATTAGCCCAGCTGAAATGACAGCTATACTATGCATGCAGCAAGGGCAAAAAAACAGGAGGAGCTGGAGATCTGTGACAGGGCCATGGTCTCATCACAATTACTGAGACATGCTGGGATAGCCCATGCAACTGGAATGGTGTCACAGACTGCTATGTACTGTTTAGGAAAGACAGATGAGGCAGACAAGGCAGTGGTGTTACTCTTTATGTGTGCAAGCAACTGCAACACATTGAGCTTTGCCTAGGGGGGATGAAGAACCTGTTCAAAGTTTATGGGTAGGAATCAAGGGGCAGGCTAAAATGGGAGATATTGTCATGGCTGTTTACTATAAACCACTAGACCAGGAGAAAGTAGATGAAGCCTTCTATAGATAACTGGAGGTAGCCTTAAGGGAACATGCCCTGCTACTTACAGGGAACTTCAATCACCCAGATATTTAATGGACTCATAGAATACATAGAATATAGCAGGTTTGAAGAGACCTTCAAGATCATCGCGTCCAACCCATCAACCAATCCAACACCACCTAAACAACTAACCCATGGCACCAAGCACCCCATCAAGTCTCCTCCTGAGCACCTTCAATGATGGTGACTCCACCACCTCCCCAGGCAGCCCATTCCAATAGGCAATCACTCTCTCTGTATAGAACTTCTTCCTAAAATCCAACCTAAGCCTTCCCGGGCGCAGCCTGAGACTGTGTCCTCTTGTTCTGGTGCTGGCTGCCTGGGAGAAGAGACCAACGTCCACCTGTCTACAACCTCCCTTCAGGTTGTTGTAGAGAGCAATAAGGTCACCCGAGTCTCCTCTTCTCCAGGGTAAAATGGCCTAGGCTGGAAGATACCTTAGAGATCATCTAATCCAACCTCCTGCCATGGGCAGGGATGCCTCTCAACTAGACCGCATTACTCAAGGCCCCATCCAACCTGGCCTTGAACATCTCAAGGGAGGGGGCATCTACAACCTCTCTGGACAATCCATTCCAGACTCTTGCCACCCTCGTAATGAAGAATTTCTTCCTAAGTTCCAACCTAAAGGTATTCTCCTTCAATTTAAATCAATTTCCCCTTGTCCTAGTGGTGGACACTATTGGAAAAAGTCTCTCTCCTGCCTTCCTGTAGGTTCCCTTCAGGTACTGGAAAGCAGTTATAAGGTTGCCCCAGAGACTTCTTTTCTCCAGGCTGAATGAGCCTAGTTACCTTAGCTTGTCCTCGTCGCAGAGGTGTTCCAGCCCCTGGATCATCTTTGTGGCCCTCCTCTGAACTTTTTCCAACAGATCTTTGTCACTCTTATCATGGGGACACCGGAACCAGATGCACTGGTCAAGGTGGGGTCTCACAAGACCAGAATAAATGAGAAGAATCATCTCTCTTGATCTGCTGGCTACACTCCTCCTGATGCATTCCAGGATACAATTGGCCTTCTGGGCTGCATGAACACACTGCTGGCTCATGCTGAGCTTCTCATCTATCAACACCCCTAAGTCTCTCTCTTCAGGGCTACTCTATACCCAGTTTATATTTGTGCCTGGGATTGGCCCAACCGAGGTGTAGGACCTTGCACTTTGACTTGCAGTTTGCACTGGTCCATTTCTCAAACTTGTCAAGGTCCCTTTGGATGGCATCCCTTCTCTTAAGTCCACCACATGAGACAGCCTGGTGTCGTCAGCAAACCTGCTGAGGGTGCACTCAATGCCGCTGTCCATGTCACTGACAAAGACATTGAACAGCACTGGACTCCAAACAGACCACTGAGAAACTCCACTTGTCACTGATGTCCCCAGGGACATTGAGCTGTTAACCACAAGTCTTTGAGTGCAACCTTCTAGCCAGTTCCTTATCAAGTGGTCCACCCATCAAATCCATATCTCTCCATCTTAAAAAACAAGGATGTCATGTGGGATGCCAAATGCCTTGCAGAAGTACAGGTAAATTGGTTGCTTTTCCCATTTCAACTAGTGCTGTAGCTCTGTCACAGAAGGCCACCAAATTAGTCAGGCACAATTTGCCCCTAGTGAAGCCACATTGGGTGAAAAGCAGACACTGCTAGGCACACACAATCCAGAAGGTTGCTGTAGTGTATTGATGATAACTTTCTGACACAGTGAAGGAGCCAGCAAGTAGAGGTGTGCTGCTGGGCCTTGTGTTAACAAAGACAAGACTGGTCAGGGACATAAAGGCTGGGGATAGCCTTGGCAATAGTGACCACAACATGCTGGAAGTCACTATCACACAAGGAAGAAGCAGGGCAGTGAATAGAGGTGCAGCCCTAGAATTCAGGGCTAACTCCATCTTCTTCAAAGACATACTTGGAGGCAATCCCATGGGCCAAAACTCTAGAAGGTTGGGGGCCCCAGGAAAGCTGGTTAATATTGAACGATCACTTCCTCCAAGCTCAAGATAAGTGCATTCCTTTGAGTAAAAAATCAAATAGAGCAGGCAGGGGACCTGCATGGATAAGCAAAGAACTGCCAAGAAAAGTCACACGGAAGAAATAAGTTCACAGTATTGGAAAAAGGGACTGGTCACTTGGAAGAATTACAGGAATCTTGTCAGAGAACACAGAGATGCAACAAGGAAGGCCAAAGCCCCCTTAGAACTACATGTGGAAAAGGAAGTAAAAGAGAACAAGGGTTCTTCAAATACATCAGTGGCAAAAGGAAAAACAGGTAAAATGTGAGCCTACTGCTGGATGAGGTGGGAGCCCTGGTAACAGAGGATGCAGAGATGTCAGAGTTACTGAATGCCTTCTTTGCTTCAGTCTTTACTGCTAGGACCAACCCCCAGGAATTCCAGACTCTGGAAGTAAGACAGAAAGCCTGGAAGAGGAAAGACTCTCCACTGGTCAGTGAGGATTGGGTAAGAGATCATTTGAATAAGCTGAACACCCATAACTCCATGGGCTCTTATTGGATGTACCCATGAGTGCTGAGAGAGCTCTCTGACGTTCATGCTCTACTGCTCTCCATGACCTTTAAAATATCATGGGGAAGAGAAGAGGTGCCTGTGGACTGGAAGAAAGGCAGTGTCACTCCAGTCTTCAAAAATGGTAAGAAGGTGGACTCAAGAAACCACACACCAGTCATCTCCACATCCATCCCTGGAAATGCAATGGAGCAGCTCATTCTGGAAGTCATCTCTAAGCATATGGAGAAAAATACAACTATCAGGTGCAGCCAGCATGGATTTGTCAAGAGGAAGTCACATTTGACTAATCTGACAGCCTTCTACAATGGTGTGACTGAATGGGTGAAAACAGGGAGAGCAGTGGATGTTGTCTTTCTTGACTTTAGTATGGCTTTTGACACCATCTCCCATAACATCCTCAAGAAAAAGCTCAGGAAGTGTGGCTTAGAAGAGTGGTTGGTGAGACAGAGTGAGAACTGGCTAAACAATAGAGCATGGAGGGCTGTCATCAATGGCAATGAGTCCAGCTGAAGACCCACAACTAGTGATGCTCCTAAGGGGTCAGTGCTGGGTCCAGTCTTGTTCAACATATTATTTGGCAGCCTAGATGAAGAGATGGAGAGTACCCTCAGCAAATTTGCTGATACAAATCTGGGAAGAGGGGATGACACACTGGAAGGCTGTGCTATAGTTCAGTGAGACCTGGACAGACTGGATAGTTGGGCAAAGATAAAAGCAAGTAAGTTTAACGAGGAGAAGTGTAGAGTCCTGCACCTGGGGAGGAACAGCACCATGCACCAGTACAGGTTAGGAGTCATCCTGCTGGAGGGTAGCACCACAGAGAAGAAACTTGGAGTCCCCAGTCATCCATGGGACAGCAATGTGCCCTCATGACCAAGAAGACCAATAGTATAGTATAGTATTCTATTCTATTCTATACTTTGGCGCATTAAGAACAGCATGGCCAGCAGGTCAGGGGAGGTTCTCCTTCCCCTCTACTCAGCCCTAGCTGGACCACATATGGGATATTGTGTCCAGTTCTGGGCTCCTCAGCTCAAGAGGGATAGAGAACTACTGGAGAGAGTCCAATGGAGACCTACAAGGCTGATTAAGGGACTGGAGCATCCCTCTTATGAGGAAAGACTGAGATACCTGGGGCTGTTTAGTCTGGAGGAGAAAAGGCTGAGAGGGGATCACTACTCTGCCCTGGTGAGGGCACTTATAGCAGTTTGGGCTTGGTGCCCTCTGCTGTGTTCATACAAGGTGTATTTTCTGTGTCCAAAAGTCCAGCCCAGTGGGTGGTGTGGTAGGTTGAAAGGAAAGGCCTAGCTCTCCCTCCCCCACTGAGTAAGAAACCATGGCTAGACTCAGTCGGAGAAAGCAGACTGTATTTACAAGCATATATAGGAAGCAGATTATATATAACACAATATATACAGGTCTCTTACAATATACACAGAAATATACAGCAAATAAACACAATCAGAAACCAGACCCCCAACAGAGGGGGCTTCCCCCTGTGCTCCCTTCACCCCCCTACCTCCTTTCTTCCCCAAAGAGGGTTAGAAAAAGAGAAAAGGGTGGTTAGCAAGGCAGACAGAGGCCTAGGTACAAGGAGTTAGTTCTTATCTGTTGGCCAGAAGCAGTCCAGCTGAAAGGGAGAGCGAAGGAAAGGAAACTGAACTGAAAGTTCCAGCCACTCTGGGTCTAAGATTTCACCTCCCCCTTAATCTGCCAAAGAAATTCGTTTAGAATACAAAATATTTTATAAACATTTAGCCAGAGTGCCCCTTCCTTAAAGGCACAGCCTCAAACAGTCACAGTTGGACACAGGAAACTAGGTATTTCATACCATAATTCCCTGTGCCACTATAAAATGTCAGCGGGGGTCCTGGCACTTGCTCTTTCTTTCCTCGCCACCACCCAGTAACTTGGGGGAGATGTCTCCCGGCCTTGGGCCTGGCTAGGCCCAAGGCTGGGGGGATGGGCAGTCTCAGATCTGGCCAGCTGAGACAAGCCTTGCAGTGGAGGACAGCAAGAAAGAAGAAGCCCTGGGGGTCTTGGGTATACCCTCAGGTGGGGATGGGATATTTCTGGTTGTGCTTCTGGCTCTCTGTAAACATTCACTGCTTTCCATTTAAACTTTCCACCACTTTTGCAATCCGTTTGTCTGAGTCATCATTTTTGCCCGTGGTGGGTGCCCCAAACCATCACAGCACTGAATAACGTGTTCAGTTTTGGGCCCCTCAGTTCAAGAAAGACATGGAACTGCTTGATAAGAGTCCAGCACAAAGCCACACAGATGATTAAGGGGGTGGAACAGGCTGAACAACCTGAGTCTCTTTACCTCGGAAAAGAGGAGACTGAGGGGTGACCTCATCATTATCTATAAAAATGCAAAGGGTGAATGTCAGGAGGATGGAGCCAGACTGTTCTCAGTGATGTCCAATGATAGGACAAGGGGCAATGTGTGCAAGCTGGAGCATAAGAAGTTCCACATAAACATAAGGGAAATTTTTTTCACTGTTAGGGTGACAGAACACTGGAACATGCTGCCCCGAGAGGTTGTGGAGTCTCCTTCTCTGGGGACATTCAAAACCTGCCTAGATGTGTTCCTGTGTGACCTACTCAAGGTGACCGTGCTCTGGAAGGGGAGTTTGACTACATGATCTTTCAAGGTCCCTTCCAGCCCCTAACATTCTCTTACCAATGTCTACAAATATCTGAAGGGTGCTGTCAGGAAGATGGAACTGATCTCTTTTCAGTGATGCCCAGTGATAGGACAAGGAGCAATGTACATAAACTCAACCACAGGAAATTCCATCTCAACTTGAGGAAAAACATTTTTTACTGTAATGGTATCTGAACACTGAACAGGCAATCCAGAAAGGTTGTGGAGTCTCCTTCTCTAGAGATCTTCAAAACCTGACTGGACACATTCCTGTGTGACCTGCCCCAAGTAGTCCTGCTTTGCAGAAGGGTTGGACTGGATGATCTCTAGAGGTCCCTTCCAACCCCTAGCATTGATGTTATGTACCTGGATTTGTGTAAAGTGTTTGGCACTGTCCTGCATGTCATCCTGGTTACTAAATTGGAAGAACACAGACTTCGGAGTGGACTCCTTCCTGGATAAGAAATTGGCTGGATAGTGCCATTCAAGAGCTGCAGCCAACAGCTCAATGTCAAAATGGAGACCAATGATGAGTGGCATCCCTCAGGGGTGGGTACTGAGACCAGTGCTGTTTCAATATTGTTCAGCATTATGGACAGTGAGATTAAACGCACTCACAACAAGTTTGTAGATGACACCAAGCTGTGTGATCCAGATGATATTCTGGAGGGAGGGGATGCTATCCAGAGGGACCTGCACAAATTTGAAGGGTGGGCCCACACCAAACTCATGAAGTTCAACAAGGCCAAGTGCAAGATCCTGGATCTGGGTTTGGGCAATCCCATGCACAAATAGAGGCTGGGGAGGACTGGCTGGAGAGCAAGCTTGAGAAGGACTTAGGGATGTTGGTTGATAAAAAACTCAACATGAGCTGGCAATGTGAGCCTGCAGCCCAGAGGGCAAATGGCATCCTGGGCTACATCAAAAGTGTGACCAGCAGGATGAGGAAGGTGATTCTCCCTCTCTAATCTGCTCTTGTGAGACCGCACCTAGAGTACCATGTGCAGTCCTGAGCACCCAACACAATAAAGACATTGAACTGTCGGAGTGGGTCCTTAGGAGGGTGGTCACAAAAATTATCAGAGAGCTGGAGCACCTCCTCTGTGGAGACAGACTGTGAGAGTTGGGGTTGCTCAGCCGGGAGGAGAGAAGGTTCTGGGGAAAGCTTATAGCAGCCTTCAAGTACCTGAAGTAGTCTACAGGAAAGCTGAAGAGGGTCTTCTTATGAGGGCTTGTAGTGATAAAATGAAGGGGAATAGACTGAAGCTGGATGAGGGGAGATTTAGACTGGATATTAGGAAGAAATTATTTACAGCAAGGGTAATGAGGTATCGGAACAGGCTGCCCAGAAAAGTTGCGTATCCACCCCACCTGGAAGTGTTCAAGGTCTTGCTGGCTGAGCAACCTAGTCTAGTGGAAGATGTCTCTGTCCATGACCAGAGGGGTTGAAAATAGATTATCTTTAAGGTCCCTTCCAATGATCCCAACCAATGGATGAAGCAAGGTGGTCAGAATGACAGCTTTCACACAAAGCTTTTATCCACAGTACTAGCTACTGGCACCATTCAGTGCTCTTCACATACCCTCTCAGCTTCCAACCCTACACATCCACCCCAAGTCACTATTACTGTAAAGGGAAGCTATTTGAAATGGCTGCATTATGACATGCATTTAAGTTGTGACAATCATCAAGAAAGCAACTTCTGTCCTCCTCATCTCTTAATTCCTCCCATCCTGTTGCCAAGACTTCCTTTTCTGGTTGCCACCTTTCCTTGTTAGATTTTCAGCCTCTCTCTTTCCAGATGTTAACTACACCACACCAAGAATTTCAGATTTCTCATTAATTTCAATTTCCAAAATTGATGTGAAAGCACAAATAGCAATCTCATAGAGACATACACTACAGAAGCTGTCACAGCTTAAAAGCACAGTTCCTTAAAAGCACACTAGTACACACAAATCCTTATAAAGTTCTTACATAGATATTTTCTGTTTCAGCTAAGGAGACAGTAGAAGTACAAAAATAATCATACCACCCTGGTTTATAAAAATTATGTGCATGCATGCATCAGACATTGCTAATCACACCTACAGCCATGAGGACATGACAACAAACCCCAGCTACTGCTGCAAGAAAGAAGATGCTGGAAACATCACAGGGAAACACAAACAGAAAAGGACTTGGACTCTGAAAAATATGAATAATCTCCTTTCAGTGGTGTTTCTTGCCAGATAGCAGGCATATCAGGTTTATTTCAAACAAACCAGAAGCAGGTAAGCTCTGCAAACCTAAGTTTAAACCAGCTGGGTACATAACTTCCTAAATTCTGTCAAGACACTAATAAAGGCCACCAGAACTGTGAGAATATTTACTAATAATCACCATGGTAGTGCACAACCACTTTTGAGAAGCATGCTGATGATGCAAAAGTGGGAGGAGCACACCTGAAGAACAATACTATGCAACCTTATATGCTAGGGTCCACATAACAATATATGCTGGGGGCTGCCCAGCTGGAAAGCAGGAAAGTACTTGGGAAGTCTTGGTAGACAACAGCATATGCCAGCAAAGTACCACTGTGACAAAGATAGAAAACAGTATCCTGGGCTACATTAGAACAACAGGTTGAGGGAGATGATCCTTCCTTTCTACTCAGTTCTAGTGAGGCAACACCTGGACTCCTGTGCTCATTTCTGGGCTTCACAGTACAAGAGAGATATGAATCTATTGGAAAGAGTCCAGCAAAGGGCCATAAAGACGATCTAAATACTGGCGCACCTCTCTTATAAGGAAAGGCCAAAAGCTGTAACTTTTCAACAAGGAGAAGAAAAAGCATGGGGGGAAATTTCATCAATATATAAAAACACCTGAATGGTATTATACCTGAGCCTGGCTGGTTTCAGCTATGTTCAGCAATGGGACCAGAAGCAATGGGCACAAACACACACACAGTGGGAGGTTCCTACTGAACATCAGGAAACACTTTTCCACTCACTTTGGTGAGGGTGACCAAACACTGTCACAGGCTGCACAGGGAGATTGTAGAATGTCCATCCTTGGAGATATTCACAAGCAATCTAGACATGGTCCTGGGCAACTGGCTCTAGATTCCCCCTGCTTGAGCAGGGTGGTGGATCAGACCTCCAACCTCAATCATTCTGTGAAACTATGAAAATGAATAGAAAAGAATAAACCAGGTTGGAAGAGACCTTTAAGATCATCACGTCCAACCCATCATCCAACACCACCTAATCCACTAAACCATGGCACCAAGCACCCCATCGAGCACATCCTTGAACTCTGCATTTTTGTTATTAGCTTTATTAAGTGATTCAAATACTTTTTTCCCCACTTCATATGACACTTGGTCTGATTATAACATTTTAATTAACATCCTTAAGATGGAAAAGCATGCTCCGCTCCCATCATGGTCTTGCAAATGTAGCTTCAGCAAAGCTTCTGACACTGTCTCACATGGCATTCTCACAGCCACGCTTAGCAAGTGTGGACTGGATGACTAAACAGTGAGATAGACTGGAAGCTCACTGAAGGACAAAGAGCTGTGGTCAGTGTAGAAGTCTAGTTGAAGGCCTGTGGCCAGTGGTGTCCCCCAGTGACCCAGCCCTATTCATCAGCTACCAGGACACGGAGATAGCACACACCCTCAGCAAGTTTGCTGATAATACCAAACTGGAAAGAGTGTCTAGCACACCAGAAGGCTGTGCTGCCATTCAGTGTGACCTGGACAGGCTGGAGAGCTGAGCAGGGAGAAATCTAATGAAATTCAATGAGGGCAAGTGTGAAGTACTGCATCCAGGGAAGAGAAACTCCACATATCAGTCAATACAAGTTGGGTGGTGACCTGTTGGAGCAGCTCTAAGGAAAAGGACCTGGGAGTCTTGGTAGGCAACAGGTGGCCATGAGCTGGCAGTGTGCCCTCACAGCCAAGCATCCTAGGGATGCATTAAGAGATAGATTGTGAGCAGGAGGTCAAGGGAGGTTCTCCTTCTGCTCTACTCTGCACTGGTGAAGCCTTACCTGGTGCGCTGTGTCCACTTCTGGGCTCCCCAGCTCAAGGACAAAGAATTACTAGAGACTCCAGCACATAGCCACAAAGAACCAGAACATCTTACCATGTGAGGAAAGTCTGAGAGAGCTGGGTCTGTTTAGCTTGCAGAAAAAGTGGCTGTGGTGGGGGGGATCTTATTAACACAAATACCTAAGGGGTTGGTGTCAGGAGGATGGGGTGAGACTCTTCTCAGGACTCTCCAGTAACTGGACAACAGTAATGGGCATAAACTTGAACACAGGAAGGTCCATCTGAAAACAAGAAGATTCTTCACTTGGAGGGGGGCAGAGCATGGAACAGGCTGCCTAGAGAGGTGAAGTCTCTGTCTCTGGAGACTTTCAAGGTCAGACTGGACATGCTCCTGTGATCTGCTGCAGGTAAACCTGTTCTGGCAGGAGGGCTGGACTCCATGATTTGCAGAGGCCCCTTCCAACCCCTACCATTCTGTGATTCCTTGATTTACGATTTATGAAGAAAAGGAAGATGCAATGCATATTGTTCTTGTGTTTATTACGGCTATTTTTCTTATTAGTTTATTATTATTATGTTTATTATTCTTATAATTTTAATGGATTTTGTAAAGTACCATATTTCAAATACTATGAGGGAACAATTCAAGACAATATGCATGATATAAGACTTATGTGTGGTGTTTTGAATGGTCAGTATTGGCTTATAGTTTAAGTTAGCAGTGAACTTAATGCTGTTACAGATTTGTAACCCTAAAATATGCAGCTGTGTTGCCTTTAGGCTACTACATGTTTAGTCCATATTAATCTAGAAATGCTTAATTTTTGTATTTATCAGAATGGCAAATACTTCCAAACCACAGGCATGAATCAAACCTAAACATTCTTCTAGATGAAAATCCAAGTTTAGGTTAGTCCATTAGGCATGGAGTGGATATGACTTTTCAGAAAAGGTTTACTTTAAAATCATGGGAACTTTTTAGGCGCAGGTCAAATGTTAATCATTCAGAAGAGCTTAATTCATATTTTATCAGAGGGTTATCTTTGATTTACCTGCAACTTTCACCTTAAGACAGTACAGCAAACCATTTCCACATCATAGAAATTACAAATTTGATGTCAATGACACAAGTCTTCTTAATTGTTCTGTTTAATCATAACACAAACCTGTTCAAGGGTTTCTATTTTGCTGTCTTTGGCTTGCAAAATCTCTAAAACCCTTCTGTCCTTGACTTCAGCTTTCTGCTTTTCTCTGGAAACAAACAAAACAAAAAGAGACACTTTATTAGTCACAGTTTACAGCTAATCATTTGAATTTTTCATATCCTGGTAACGAATGTCATTCTAAAGCACAGAAAATTAAATTATCTGAAGCTGACAGGCCTTGCAGAATTAATCAGGGAGCATATGGCAAGTGACAGCAAATTACATCTGTAAACAGCTAACACAACTTAGTTAAAAAAGAAACAAAATCAAGAGGTCTTAAAATACATTTTTAAGCAACTGAAATTATGTCTCATTCTTCCACAAATGCAGAAAGTGTACCATCCACAAACTGTGCAAAATGTTTTTTTCTCTTCTTTGCGACAGAGCCACTAAGCTGTTTGTGAAGTCCTGCTCTGAGCATACAGCATTTTTAAGTCTAAAATACTGCTTTTGAACATCATGGATAACAATTCTACTTACTACCTTTCACATGGACAGAACCTATAATTTCTACCAGGGCAGATGAAAGAATAAATTAAAAACCACCCAAGCCACCCCACCCACCCAAGAAACCAGCCCACCTAAACCCACCCATCAAACCCACCCACCAAAAACATCACCCACAAAAAACACCAAACAGCTCAAGCCTATGGAATAGAGATAAGCAGCATGTGTATCTCCTATGTGGTTAGTAAGCCATCTCTGCAACACTTCCTAGAAAACCAGCTGGTAAGTCAATGCTTTAACAAACCTCACTGCTAAAACAAGGCCAAATTAAACACAAATACTGGATAATTAACTAGCCTCTTAACTCAACAATGAAATCATCACTTGAAAATTTATTCTTTTCTTATGGATTGATTTGAAAACCTTATGGGTCAGATAGATTTCCCAAAGCAATGCTCAAAAGAACTCTACAGTTGTGGGTTTTGTGTTTGTGGTTTTCTTTTCTGTTGTTTGACTGGGGGTTTGTTTGT
This sequence comes from Dryobates pubescens, assembly GCF_014839835.1. Classification (NCBI taxonomy): domain Eukaryota; kingdom Metazoa; phylum Chordata; class Aves; order Piciformes; family Picidae; genus Dryobates; species Dryobates pubescens. The sequence continues at coordinate 47,437,119 of NC_071657.1, forward strand.
TTTATTTTAAAGAGAGAAAGGAAATAAAACTAATAAACCAGACGAGAACCAAGTAAAAACAAACAAACAAAACTGCTCTGAAGAATGACAAAGCATGAACAGCTAATTCTGGTGTATAATTGGAAGCCAAGGATTTATAGGGCCCTGTGACTTTTAAGGAAAAGCTACACGAAAGAAGTTTGAAGAATAAAGTCTGGAATTAGAAAGAAAAAACTCAGACCATCGTTAAAGCAAAAAATGTGTCTGTAATATAGGCAAATGCCAGACAATGGTTCTAAGCACATGCCAGTTAAATTGTGTTATTTTCCCTGTTTATCTAACACTTGGTCAAACAGTCCTTCAAACAAAGCTGTCAAGGAATGATATTTATAAATACAGATCCATCATCATTGCAGTAAGTAGGAAAAGTCTAAAGCAAACTCAAGGATTTTTTGCTTTCTGAGGCTTTCTTCCACCAGGTACCACCCACAGCTAAAGAAAAACTCCTAAGAATAAGAATCTCAGTACACAATGGATGTTGTCAGAAACCTAAAGCATAAATTGAAATCTCATGTGAAATTTTATTAGCAGCTTCTCCTGGTGGCACAGGACAGTTTTCAATGCTCATTACAGGACAGCTCCCTACAGTCAAGGCAGTATAACTAACTGGATCTTATCTATTGTATTTGGATCTGCTGTTGAGCTTTGAAATAAGACTTTGTAAGAATTGGAGCAATCACCTCCTCTTTTTTAGAAGAGAAATAAATAACACAAATCTTTGACCAACTTATTGATTGTTATATATTTACAATATATTTAAAAAGTCCACTGGAATGTGATGGAGGGGGGGAAATTAAGCACTGTCAGGAATCTGATGATGATCAATGACTGAGACAAACTCCTGTTTAGCTAATTAGAATCACTGATGAGCAATAATGATGTGAGCTAGGAATATTTGCAAACTTCTTTAGGATGAAAAATGGAGTGAAGAGAGGCTGTCAAATTGTACAAATTTTAAGCTCCAATCAGTTTTCCCATGAGTACTACGTATTTTAAATGTTTAACACAGATGTATTTAGCTACAAAGATTATAGAGACTCAGCTTCCCACAAAAAATGAAGAAACTTAAGCTTAACACTATTGCTGTGTTAGGATTTCTTCCCTGGTACACTCCACACAACAGGACAGGATGTTTTTGATGTGTGGCACGTTTTTACTTTCTTTCATTTTTTACAGGCTATTATGAGGAAACATTTAACTATGAATGAGGTACAAAAGCACAGTACATACTACAAAAACCTTAAGACTTTAAAAACCAGAAATTTGTTGAGGCTTATAATGCACTAAGTGAATTTGCTGTTTACATGTTCCATAGACTACATCCTTAGCTTTACAAACAGCATGCGTTTTTTTTAAAATTAAACACATCTACAAATTTGGCCTTAAATAGCTAAGGAAGTTAAGAGTGCACTGCAAACCTTGGGCTATGCAGTAGAAGAACAGCTATACTTTAACACTATATCAATATAACTGAAAATAAACCACTATAGAAATGTCGTTATTTTTGAAAGCTGTTTCTATGAAACTAAAGGGCTGCAGAACTAGTAAAGCCAGAAAATATCAGATTCTGGGATGTAGCATTTAACTTTATTAGATCATCTTCTAGTCTTCCAATTTCCAACTATTTTAGAGGCTTATTCAAGTGCATATATTCCATGTTTGCATTAAACAGATAATGAATTGTCCATATGCAAAAGTGAAGTTGTAGAGCAGACTGTTGATGTTACCATAAATATAGCATCAATAGTCATTTACTCTGTACAGCCACATTCCTGCAACTGAAGTCAGTTGTTAGCAGAAACACAGCCTTTACCTTAGTCTTCCAAGTAGAAACCTTAGTGTGCCTCCTGTGCTATTTAGACATAAAAAACAGAGCTAACTAGATTGCATTTAATAAAGTTTGTCACGTCAGAGTCTAGAAGAATCTTACACTTCACAAATTACAATTGATGTACATTTTTGTCTTTTAATGCTTACAAATAGTACTGTTAAAAGATTTAGACAACACAAAGCAAAACATCACTTAAAATTGATGTCACTTTTCTAACACAGTAGGTATTTTCTACAACCAAATTGCATACAGCTATTTTTGTTTCTTTTAAAAAATAATCTGAGATCTAATCAAGGAAAAATGCAAAATAAAATTATTCCCCTGGCAAACTGAGCCAGTTCTATGTTCCATGATATGTATCAAAATGGAAAAGCATCATTACAGAAATGTAATTTATCTTGCATCTCCAATTTGATTAATTTATTAGATACTTTATTAAGAGATCTTATTTTGAGCAATGTACATAAAATACCAAACATTTTTACACTGGAGTAGTAATAGAAATTACACTTTCCCCTAATAATTGTGCAAACATTTTTCATCTAAAATACACAAGTCCCATACAGTGTTCAAAATATCAGCACTTCAGAACAGACTGCTTTAACATCTGCAAATCACCAGGGTTTCCCCCAAGGATTTTTAAATGATGCCTGCCTGTGCTGAATAAAGTGCTAACTTGCACCTTGCATTTCAAACTGTGTCCTGAGCAGCCATCCAGTTGGTACAACACCAGCTGAATTCCCAGAGGCCACTGTTCAATCAGGCTTGACTGCAATTATCATGTCAATATTTTGTGCTCCGATATGCAGATATGCACACATGCAAGCTGCATAATACCTCCTTCTCCATGGAATGTTGACTTATGTTCAATGTTCTGAGAATTTTTAATGAAACAGGATATTAAACTTTCATCAACTGTAGAAAATCACAATTATTTGACCTTAGATAGAAAGGTTGTATTCTTATGCTCTATTATTCTGTCCACTTTATTGACTGATAATAACCAGGGAGTCCACTCTGTTTTAAACTCAGAGTGACAAAATGCTAATGGTCTTTAAAAATGTGTCAGATCTTGTTTACTTCCTTGCTCTCCTGTTACTGATCCCTGTTCATATGCACAAATGTAAAATGGTAAGTGGTTTAAGAAAGCTTCTTTAAGCTAGTTACTATCCCTTTAAAATGCAAGATACAGGTTTTAAAATATTTTTTCAATTAACATCAGCATTCTCTATTGTTCATCATACAGCACATTGACTTATCTTTTTACATAAAAGTACTTGTCATTTTTAGTACATCTGCATATTGTCAGTCAGTGAGGAATCTATATGTCAATCTGTTTAATGTTTCCTCCACAATTTGCAATTCACAGGATGCAGAAAACCATAGTATAAATTCCTGTGATTACTAGCCCAAAATCTCTTTTGTTATTTCTGATCACTTGCTTTTCCAGCCGTATTTCCATTCATACACCTTTAGACAGATGTAACTCCCCAGGAAAAACATCATCAAAATTATCTTTTAATCACTAGCACTAACATTCAGTTGCCAGTGCTTCTTAGAGTGGCCTGGAATGATAAATTCATTATTGCTCCTTGTTAAGACTTACATTAAACAACACACCTGAAATTTAGGTATAGAAAAACATTTATGTAAGGCAAGCTTGACAAATGTACTATCTGCAATGATATAATCTACCATAATACAAGCCACATTTACATCTACCAAGCCTTGTATGACTGCCACAGTTTGATCATTAATGGTTCTTGATACATCTCCTTTCCAGAAGAAAAGAGACAGCTAGAAGCCCTAGAGAAAAATTAGAGTCAGTTGACCTGTCAAGATTTCACATATAACAGAAAAGTCTTAAAGGAGAGCCCTCGAAGTTTACAAAAATATTTCAAAACCTTTGATACTCTCATCTGAACACCAACTCTATTTGAGTTTAGATGTGCATTTACCTATGAAAGGTACTTTCTAGCATTTTTTTTTTTCCTTTAACTCATCATCAAAAAAGTTTCAAAAGGTAGTGAACTAGAAATAGCACGCTCTTTACATAATACTGAGATCAATAGTATTTAAAGTAGCTGCAAAGTATACTAACATGAGTAGTACTTTTACAATGACTTGTTTGAAAATACCTGGAGGCTTTTACATATCCCAAAGGTATTTCTCATTTGCACAGTAAAGATAATTTTTTCTTTATATCTGAATATTGAAATGGGAATATAGTTACAGTTATCAAGCAAGAACTGCAAAGACTGCTGAAAAGTAAAATATCATTGGTGTATAACAGGAATCAACAGCACAGCCATAAAAACGTACCAGCTACATTTTTACAATTTTAGGGCAGGCAAACTTCTATTTTGGGACTATGCAAGCACTTCAAAATAGCAGATGAATAATTGAAACCTACTATTAATTCTCCATTACGTCCCTCCAATTACACTTTTTTACATTTTCCTCATTTATTTGAGAAAAAGATACTATCAGAAATTGTCTAAGGCTACAAATATAAATTAATGCTACAAATACAATTTATCTGACTGTGAGGCTAGTATGACCCACTCAATTTCTTCTAATTTGTTTTTTGTTGGGTTTTTTGGTCCTTTTTTTGTTTGTTTTGGGTTGATTTTTTTTAATCCATCCATCACACATTCATGATGTACAAAGTTAAGTGAACATTTTATCCTTTCACACCTGCATCTTTATTCCTGACATTTTAATCTCCTGTAAAAAAATCTGACTGTTGCTTTCATCAATTTAAAGATTCAAATCCACAGGACAAGAATGTTTGGTTCATTATATATATGATCTAGGATACACATATCTGGTGGTATCCATATCACATCTGAAACAACAAAAGGTTTAAATCCATTTAATTCTGTTTGTATCTACCTCAAAATCTCCTAGTAAGCCAGGGCAAGACGGAAAACAACAACTGAACATGAATGGGTCAATGCTGTTTGTAATATAGATGAGAAGGCAAATCATCAGTCTGGCTTTTATCACATTTTAGTGTAAGTTTTCACTTCCAACTCTTGTCTGATACAACCATATAAAAGGCAGAACGATAGGCTGTGAATGGCACAGATCTGCCAAGCAGATATGCATGAGGCATCTTTTACTTGTAAGTGTTACCTTTCAAGCCCATCTCTTTACCCTTTAAATCTACCTATTTTCCCTATGCTAACAAAGTTATAAAAAAACCTGTCATTTTCTGGACAGCAGCAGTGCTAGAAGCAGTCTCCCTGGAAATCTTCTTAACGTGTTGGAACTGGGATACATTTACACTGTTTATTTATACACTAAAAACCAAAGGAAACAAACAATCAAAACCAGAGAAAACCTACTGCTATAAAGTAGGGAATAAGGCAAAAGCTGTTTCTTAAAGTATGAGAATGTAAAGAGATACAGTCAAGGAAAAGAAGCTGCTTAGGAAAAGATTATGGAAAGTCAGCAGAGATCATATTGGGACTGCAATTTGGTTGCACAGAAGATTCAAAGGTAGATCTGGGCTACACATTCTCTCAAAGTGGCAGTTAGACTGTTCATAGGCAAAAAGAGATGAAGCTACATCAATTAAAGGGGGCGGGGAATATACACTATATACACATCTGTCAAATCAAGCAACCCAAAGTTCAAAGTTGTGATTTAATAAAACACTTATATACTAAATAAATTCCATGCAAACCTACTCCAGGATTCTCTGGAGTAATGGTAACATCTAAAAAGATGCTGTGGAAACAATTTCTTCTTTCTAAATTCTATATACTGTGAAAAGTATGGGATTGCTATAATATAGACAAATCCTTGAGTCTGGAAGACGTGTTCTAAAGCATCTTTGAAAGAAGGACAGAAACAAGCACCTTAATAGACGTATGTTGCCTTGTTTTGACATTAAGAGGACCAATCACCAGCCTTTACACAAAGTAAAAAATACACACAGTATTTACCTTCATGTAAAATACACTATTATTATACACCAGATTTCAGTAGCAGGTCTTCTGACAGGCTGAATACTATATCAGAGGTTTGTTTCACAAACATTTACCACTGAAAAAAAAATCCGTTCATTATCAGAGTTGTGGGCATCAAAGTGGCATTTAAGGGTCCCATGTCCATTGTATCAATCAGGATAATGCACACACAATTACCCATTTCTGTTCTAAAGAAAGTATAAAATAATTTAATTATAGTAATATATTTAAATAAAGCTTAAAAATATTCCTAGATATGAAGGTTAAGTAAAGAAGATAAACTCACCTTTCCACAACCAAGCTGACAGCTTGAGTAAGATCTGGACTTGACACTTGCAGTTGTTTCCATAGAGACCACACAAATTCTTTATCAGCCTTGGTAACAGGAAAAATAGGGAAATATATATTAAATGCATTCTATACCTTTTATAAACAAAGTAAGTTATACTGTTCATATTCAAAAGACAATTACAAATAATCTCTCTGTTCTAATGAGAATTCCCTACAAGCTCCTCATGGTCCCATGAGTAAAAAAAAAAAGCCAATTTTTTTTAATAAACAAAGCTTTAACCACAGGATTTTGAAGCAGGACAAAGGCTTTGAACCACAATAAAGTACAACAATAAAGTGTAAAACAAGGCAACAGATACTAACATTATTCAAACAAGGCATCCTTTGCTGTATCAACTACTGGTACTCCTAACACTGGAGCACAATTCCTACTAATAAACGTTGAGTCTGGAATGTATACTTCAAAATCAGTCTTCTAACATATGCTCAGGTAATCTGGATTATATGACTTCTAAGAAAATCCTCAAGTGAGAACAAGAAAAAATTCTTTAAAAATACACTTAAAGTCTGTGAAAACTAGATGTCACCTAAAAGCTTTTCCAGATTTGTATATTCTTCTACACTTAAGTTGATATTTTGCACTGCTATTTGGTGCATTTTTATTCCAATATGGTTATTACTGGAAGCATCAATATTGACAATATCTAATTATGTTTAAAACTAAATCAGTAATGTGTTAATTATGTAAAAAGGGAGGGGAGGGGGAGAGCAGCAAAAGATGAAGGCAAGGAAAACAATTAGAAAACATGAACTATAGTAAAACAGGCTAGCACAAAATCAGAATTTAAAATGCCAAAACAAACATATTGGCAGCTAGGTCTGTTCAAAAGGTTAAAATTACTAGAATGCAGCTTAGTCCATCTTTCACTATATTTTTAATGAGAAACAGAATTTGCATGAGGACAATACATGACTCAAAAGGAAAACCCGCATTATTACAGCTATCCATTTGTCCGTCCATTTCCCTGCTTCCTTCTTTCTCCTCCCAAGATTCTGAAACTTAATCTACTAAAATACTGTGGGGACCATTAGTTAACCAGAATCTTACTAAAATCAGATAAACACCACAGTATTTCATCTCTACACAAGTCTATGTTAATCAGATTATCAAAAGAAAGAGATCTGTGTTCCTATCTCCACCTCCACTATTTGGTTTCCTCATAGGTTTCTACACTTAATTTTTTCTTCCCCTGAATTCTTATTTTTTTTTATTAAGTAAGAGTTTGCACCTTTGGCTGCAGTACTGCAAGCCTGAACCAAACCAGCTAAAAGCTAAGGTCATGTAAGAAACAAAACAACTCATCAGAACAAGTTTGATAGGCCTCACAATAAAGACCACATTCTGCATGATTAATCTGAGGAAAAGAAATTGCTTTCTCCGTGTTTGTATCTTCTCATTTGTTCCCAGTCTTGCCTTCTAGGAAGCAGACTTAAACCTTAGTAGTGTCAGTTCCAGCACATAACAGTCACTCCACCCTAACATTTCTCTTTCTTCAGAACAAGAGAACTATCTTCAATATGATTTTAGTGTAATACTCCATACTTTTTTATCAATATTAATACTACAATAACCATCTACATTCAATTATGGATTTAACAATTTAACAACGATTGCAGAAGAAACAGGAGAGATGGTTGGACCTATTTTCTCTGTGATTTATGAAGCATGTCTCAAAGATACCTTTTTTTTTTTTTTTTTAAATTACAGAGAAGTGAAGCAATGCTGAAGTTAAAAGAAAACTTAAGAAAAATGTTGAGCAACTGAGGGGTTTTGTGATTGCTGGTTTAAAAAAGTATCTTCCTCTTTCAACTGCTGCAGTGCCTAGTTCACATTTATTTAAATCTTTAAATGTCATCTTCAAGCAAGGATGACAACTATGCCATAGAGATTTGCTGCCTTACTAAGGTAATGTAAACTCAGAAAAATTCACTACTTTAAGAATACATACATAGAATACATACATAGAATAAACCAGGTTGGAAGAGACCTTCAAGATCATCGCGTCCAACCCATCAACCAATCCAACACCACCCAAGCAACTAACCCACGGCACCAAGCACCCCATCAAGTCTTCTCCTGAAAACCTCCAGTGATGGCGACTCTACCACCTCCCCAGGCAGCCCATTCCAATGGGCAATCACTCTTTCTGTATAGAACTTTTTCCTAACAATGCACACCAAGAACAAATTTGACTAGTTTTCTGTTAAAGTAAATAAAACAAAGGCTACATCCACAATGAACTTATAATTCAGGACTGTTACCAAATTATGCAAACTGGACTACAGCAGAAAGTTTGGCATTCACAAAACCAGGGAAATTTCAACTAACTGCCTTTGCAGGACATACACAACTTTTAAAGTGCTCATATATAGACTTCAGTCCTAGTATTTCCAAACAAAACTATACAATTAAAGATTTTGTTGAAAAAGAAATGGGCAACACAATGCTGTTGAAAAATTCAAAGGAACATCACCTTTCTCTAACAAAATGAGGTTACCAGTATATGGACTTTTCAAAACTGAATGTGACCCTGCTGTGTGCAAGCAAATAGTAACTACTGAATCATGGTGCAATATTCACTTTTTGAAGAAAGACAACCACAAAAGTAAGCCATATGTCATATATCACAACAAGGGACAATGGGTGAAAGTTGAAGCATGGGAAGTTCCATGTAAACATGAAGAAAGATTTTTCAATGTGAGGGTGATGGAACACTGCAACAGGCTGCCCAGGGGCATTGTGGAGATATCGAATATCTGGAGATATTAGAAACCTGCCTGGAAGCATTGCTGTGTGATCTGGTATAGGTGATCCTGCTCTGGCTCAGGGGGTTGGACTGGATGATCTTGTGAGGTCCCTTTCAGCCTGTCCTGAAGGATCAAACCCAAAACATGCACTAGCCCAGTCAATGGACAAAGCACCCATGAATGTGCCAACCTGGACACTTCCTGGGGTCCAGATAAACATATACCACAGGTAATTAACTTTGTGGCGCAGCTGTTAACTGTGTGTGCCCCTGGCCACATTTGGATATGCCCCATCCTATAGGTCCAGTGATCAGGGCTCTGTGTTACCAAAGGGCATTGTCTTGGGACAGTATTTAACCAGTCAAGAAGTCAGGCAACTTGCCTTGTTCTCACCTAGCAAGGAACAATAGCCAAATGCTGCCTAAGTAGCAGCTGAAGGGCCTGCACTAACAGGCAATGACTACACCCAGGCCTTGCAGCTGGACCAAGGCAGAAAGGGGAAAAGCTCCCAAAGAACTGAATCCCAGAAGAGACTACAGCCCATCAACAGAGCACACAAGAAAGAGGCCCCCTAACTGTCTCTGAGTCAAGGACCGCTCAAATTACAGCCACAGCATCTGGGAAGATACCAGACAGAGGAGCAAGTCATGAGTACCCAGCTAATCTGCCACAGAATCCCATTTGTGGGAAAACCACAGATCACAGCACCTGTATTTCTAATTGGAATTGGTGTATTGGAAATGCTAGGTCTGTGCTTAAATCATTTAACTGTCCTTATATGTGGAATGGAATAACCACAACTGAGTAGAACCTGTAAATATTTTTATAAATAAGTTACAGCAATGTTTGAAGTTACCACCACCCAAGACATTAAATTATAAAATATATTAAAAATATACATTTTATTACACATTCTAACATCCTGTGATAAACATGAACTCAAATGACTTCCGATCTGTATCCAACTCCTTAATAGAAGTGCTACAAATAAGTTGACTTTCAACATGGAATTAACATAAGACAAAAAGTAAGCATCATATTAATTCAGACTAATAAAAAATTACTATTAAGAAAACAAAACATACATCCACAGCTTCATTCTGTGCTATCATCCTCAGGCACTTGATAACCTGGATTTCTCTCTAGCCTAAAAGACTACAGGAAGTGCACTTTTTTCCCAGGTCCTCAAAAAAGCCACCATCTTCTAAAAGTGCCATACCATGCCACTGTAAAGTTACAATTACGAAGCAGACATTTCAAGTGGAAAAGTAATTTTAAATGTTTTTCAAATTTGGAAAAGCTGCTCTGAGAAAGCATTAGGATCTATACAGCGCAGGGATTCTGAGTACTCTTAGCATCTAAAAATACATCGTATTTTCACTTGGAGCACAGCAGAGAGAAAAACACAAATCCAAATGAAAACTCACCAAATAGCAGTAATGGAAATGTGATTTATCTGGAAGGACAGTAAGGCAGTAATTCTTATACTCTAAATGACATGACTTTGCATATAAGTAGATCTCAGAATCATAATGTAGGAAGCTATACCTGAACACATAGAGGACAGGGAGATGATTAGGGACAGCCAGCACAGCTACACTAAGGACAAGTCCTGCCTAACCTGTGGCTTTCTACAATGATGTAGCTACATCAGGGGACGCAGGAAGACTAACAGATGTTCTCTACATGGACTTTTGTAAAGCCTTTGACACAATTGCTCACAACATTGTGCTCTCTGACCTAGAAAGAGATGGATTTGATGGGTGAACTGCCCAGTAGAAAAGGAATGGGTTAGACAATCACATACAAAGGGTAATGGTCAAAAGCTCGGTGTCCATATGGAGATAGTTACAGGAAGGCTGAAGAAGGATTGTTTAGAAGGGCATATAGCAACAAAGCAAGGGGCAATGATTTTAAACTGGAGCAGGGTAGATTTAGGTTGGACATAAGCAAGATGTTCTTTAAAATGAAAGTAGTAAAATACTGGAACAGGCTGCAGACATCCAAGACTGGACGTGGCTCTGGGAAGCCTGATCTAGTTGGAGTCATCCCTGCTCACTGCAGGGGTGTTGGACAAAATTACCTTTGAGGGTTCCTTCCAACCCAATGAAATCTGTCAATTTATGAATAAGCCACTATGTCTAATAAAATATGTCCAACTCTAACTTTAAAATAATTCTAATTCAAATCTGTCCATCACCAATATACAGATAACTGAATTAGTTAGAATAAACAGGTAAGTTAGAATAAACCAAACCAGGTTGGAAGAGACCTTCAAGATCATTGTGTCCAACCCATCAACCAATCCAACACCACCTAAACAACTAACCCATCGCACCAAGCACCCTTTCAAGTCTCCTCCTGAACATCTCCAATGATGATGGCTCCACCACGTCCCTGGGCAGCCCATTCCAATGGGCAATCACTCTCTCTGTGTAGAACTTCTTCCTAACATCCAACCTAAACCTCCCAGGCGCAGCCTGAGACTGTGTCCTCTTGTTCTGGTGCTGGCTGCGTGGGAGAAGAGACCATCATCTGCCTGTCTACAACCTCCCTTCAGGTAGTTGTAGAGAGTAATAAGGTCACCCCTGAGTCTCCTCTTCTCCAGGCTAAGCAACCCTAGCTCCCTCAGTCTCTCCTCATAGGGCTTGTGTTCCAAGCCCCTCACCAACTTTGTTGCCCTTCTCTGGACTCGTTCCAGCAAGTCAGCATCCTTCCTAAACTGAGGGGCCCAGAACTGGACACAGGACTCGAGGTGCGGCCTAAAAAGTGCAGTGTACAGGGGCAGAATGACCTCCCTGCTCCTGCTGGCCATGCAGTTCTTGATGCAGGCCAGGATGCCATTGGCCCTCTTGGATGCCTGGGCACCCTGCAGGCTCATGTTCAGCCTACCATCAACCAGCACCCCCAGGTCCCTCTCTACCTGGCCGCTCTCCACCCACTCTGACTCCAGCCTGTAGCACTGCATGGGGTTGCTGTGGCCAATGTGCAGAACCCAGCACTTGGATGTGTTCAATCTCATGCCTTTGGACTCTGCCCATCTGTCCAGCCTTTCGAGGTCCCTCTGCAGAGCCTCTCTACCCTGCAGCAGATCAACTCCTGCCCCCAGCTTGGTGTCGTCAGCAAATTTACTGATGATGGAATCAAATGCTCTCATTCAGATCATCAATAAAGATGTTAAAGAGCACAGGGCCCAGCACTGATCCTTGGGGCACACCACTAGTGACTGGATGTGAATGGTGCCAGCTGGATGTGGCACCATTCACCACCACTCTCTGTGCTCGGCCGTTCAGCCAGTTCCTAACCCAATGCAGTGTGCTCCTGTCCAAGCCATGGGCTGACAGCTTATCCAGGAGCTGGCCAGCTTCCAGTCTTCTGGGACCTCTCCAGTGAGCCAGGACTGCTGGAAAATGATGGAGAGTGGCTTGGCCAGCTCATCTGCCAGCTCTCTCAGCACCCTAGGATAGTTCCCCTCTGGTCCCATGGATTTGTGGGGCTCCAAGCTGCTGAGAAGAGTTCCAATCACCTGCTCATGGAACATAGGGAAACTATGCAGCTCCCTGGCTCCTTCTGCCAGCTCTGCAGGCCAGCTGTCTGGAAGACATTCTGTCCTGCTAGTAAAAATTGAGGCAAAGAAGGTGTTAAGTACCTCTGCCTTTTCCTCATCCTTTGATACAACATTTCCTTCCATGTCAACCAAGGAGTGGAGGTTGTCCTTGCCTTTCCTCTTACTATTAATATATTTATAGAAGGACTTTTTGTTGTCCTTGTCCTTCACAGCAGAGGCCAGTTTAAGCTCCAAATGTGCTTTTACCTCCCTGATTTTCTTCCTGCATGATTTGGCAACATCCTTAAACATTCCATGGGTTGCCTCACCTTTCTTCCAAAGATGATATACCCTCTATTTTACCCTTAGTTCTATTAAAAGTTCATTACCCATCCAGGCTGGCCATCTGCCCCAGCGGCTCATCTTCTGGCACATTGGCACAGCCTGTTCCTGCACCTTCAAGAGTTCTTCCTTGAAGCAAGTCCAGCCCTCCTGGACCCATTTATTTTTAAGGGCTTTATCCCAAGGAACCTTCTGAGTTAGTTCCTTGAGTAACCTGAAGTCCGCCCTCCAGAAGTCCAGAGTGGAGGTCTTCTTGCTACCCCTCTTAGCTTGACCGAATACCGAAAATTCAATTATCTTGTGGTCATTATTACTGCTTGACTGATTTTTAGATCTTTAATGCACAATTCACCATGTATTTTTTACACTAAATGACTTAAAATCACTAACAAACTTGTCTAAGGGCCATGAAGTCATTACAGTACAGAGAAGTCCAAGTATAACAAAAGTGTCAAGAGTATCCCATTTGCAAACACTCAAAATACTCAAACATTCAAAGTCTCTGATGGTGATTTATGAGGTCACAAAGCTTTTTTCAGTTCAGTTTGACTGTTCAAAGATCTGGATTTGCTTACCAACATGCTTCCTTAGTTTTTCCCTTTTATATCCTGTATACAGGACTACAGAAATAGGTGTTATGTTTTCTGGTTGTCTATTCAGTAGAAGAGCTAAGACACTTGGGCTTCTGCATGACTCCAAGATGCACAATCAAATATTGTGAGGCTCAATAAAAGCAGCAGCAGATGCCTGTTGTCCTGCCCTGCAGGTTCCTACACACTCCAACTCCCAGCTGGAGAACAGCCGTAACTTTCAGACACATATGTCTCAGCACAGCATTCTTCCATTACATAAAATCACAAAAAGGGAAAACTACAATAACATATATGGGACTGTTCCAAATTAATATATGTGTGTGTATATATGTGTGTATAATACAACAAGATGGAAATATTTACATCCCTCCTATTTTTGCTGAATATCCAGCATGCCTTGAGTCTGTGACAACCTAGTTTCTACCCGTACCATGCCAAGCCTTCCAAAAATTGACCTTTCACTCATATATAAAATACTGTTCCCACTATCATTGTCTTCCTAATGAAAACCAGCAAACAAATATATCTATTTTTTTGACTGAGCAAGCAGTTCAGAATCTCAAGGCACACAATGATTTCACAAACAGACTATTTTCTAAGTTGTCCAAAGAAGAGTAAAATCAACCCCAAATTGTGTTCCTATCAGTGAAATTGCTACTCCTTACACAACTTGCAATACTTTTGTCTGTGCTGAAAGAAAGGTAGATGAAGTAAGGAACAAAAAAGCCATACTAACTTGAAAATAAAGAGCTTGCTTGCAGTAAGGAATATTTAATGTTAACAGCATGTCCAAAATAAAGTCCAAAATAATAGCTAAACATAACAGGCTGTGTAGTTTCTATTTACAAACAAACAAAAAAGAACCAAGAAACAAAAATCATCTGGAAATAAGTGAAAAATTACTGCAACTGCAATACAACTCCATTTAAATAAATGCTGTTTAGTTTTGATGATGACAGGAATGGGTATTCTAAGTTACTCTTATAATATATGAATGAACATACACAGAACTACAAAGCAATGCTGCAATTAAAATATCAACATATATTCTAACCTAAGTCAACAAGTATCTTTCACTACATATTTGCATTTCTTTAAACACACACAAAACTGATTAATATCCTGCCTAAGTGAACCAAAATAGGCAAATAAACACATCTTCAAACACATTTTACCAATAGAAAAATGAAGTACCACTGGCAATTAAAAATCTGCACACTGTACTACATAAAAAGACAGCATACATGGAAAAGAATAAAATTTCTCATTATGACAGTGAAACATTTTTCAGTGAATAGCAAGTTATCATAAAATGTTTCTTCTCTTTAATATGTCTAACAGTTTCATAGATAAAACTGTTTTGTTCAAATCTGTAAGTAATTAAGAATTTTGTTTAACAGAATTAGTATTGGCTAGAAATCATTACAGTTTTAAGATGAAAAGAAGTTTTAACAGCCTTTTTAAGCTCTTGGCACAATTAATGGACTTGGTAAGGCTGTTCCCTAAATGGTCTTGGGCGCCAAACAATTTCTTCTGAAAAAGGGCTGTTTAGACTGACTGAAGCTGGCACAGAAAAACGCTGCAGCTGTCAAAGCCTGGGATGTATCAATCTTCAGCATACCCAAGGAACTTTCAGCCTACTCAAGTGTACATTAACAGCTCAAGAGGTCAGCAACTGCGTACCCTGAACAGTTGAGAACTTACATATGCACAAGACAGCATACAGATGTCATCTGAAAGTTAGCAAAAACTACTTCTGATTATTCAAATGCATAAAACTCAGCCAGCATGCCAGAATTAAAGAACTATTAAAGTACCTAACAAGTGGGATTTTCCCTCACCCTGCAGTGAAAGTAATTGTTATTTGTCATTCATCATCTATTGAAAGACGCACAAACACAAAGAATAACCTTAGCTCTTAAGCAGCCATCCTAAGCGAACTGTTTTTTTTCTTACCATTTCAACAGTAACAAGCTCAGAAACAGAGGCAAACATAAGAGGAGCCACTGATAAAAGTTATATGGTATAACTGGCTACAGCAGAAGTATTTGCTTGCAAGTGAAGTAATGCATTTATTAGACATTAATGTAAATCACAAAACAAATAATCCCTCCTGGCTTAAGAGCAAGGAAAGACAAATATTTAAATCAGGACAATTTATTTGCCTTTTGGAAAAGAAACTGAAACCTAAACATGGCTCTAGACACTTGATATCAAAAGTATGTAAAAGTGTATCAATGTTTCATACACTTGTCTAACAAAAACTCAAGTGACAAACATACGTTTTGAGCGTTTTTACACTGCTGTATCAAGAAGAATTAACTGACATACTTTTAAAATAACAATACTACAGGAAAAGCTTTTACATTTGCAATGAGAGGAGTGTCAAAAATATAACTCATAGGAGTTATACATTCATGACATTTTATGTATTAAATTTACAGGTATGTTTCTTCCTTTTTTTTTTTTTTTCCTCCCTGTCATGCACTATTGAGAACAAGGATAACCTGAACTTACACTGAAGAAGGTTTTTCAGGTATCAAATGTCCCTGTTATATATAGTTTGAAATCAGTACTCTTTTTGATGTTTCATGGTTGCCCTGAATCGAGCTTTCAGCTCTGGACAGAATATAGATTTACCCCAAAAGGAGTAAATAAACACTTGCACAGAATTGGAAGTTAATAACAGTAATATTTAGAAAAGTAAACAAAGTACAAAAGCTATTAAGGTAGAAAGAACATATATACATAACCAGAATCAGCGACGGTCTAGGCCTCCCTATGGACTAGGCCCCACTATATTGCAAAACAGCTTCCTGCCAGCAAAGCCTCCCTCCCACACAGCAAAGTGAAAGCAGGAGCCAAGATAATGCTGACTGGAAGGTCTACCTCTTAAATAGAGACTATGCAGGAAAAGGAAAGATATAACATATTACATTATCCAGTGCCTGCCACTTGGGACAGACTTTCCACCCACTTCAGCAGTTACACTGTATGGTATAACAGTTAACCCTTGACCTACAAAAATGGCATTTATTTCAAATCATGTTAATTATTAGTAGTGTTCACATCAGACTTTTTATTGCAAATTATTATTTACTTAATAGGAAGATACCATCTGTAGTGGTATGATGCTTAGCCTACACGCACTAACATAAAAGCACAGCTAAACTCATCCAGAAAAGCAAATGGAAAGCTGTATTTTACAAGCAGAACTACATTCTACAATGGAATACAATGAATATGTACAAAATATACAGTATTTACAATATTATACAAGAATTTACAGGAAAGAACACAAACACAGATCCTCCCGAGGAGAATCCCCCCTCAGGTTCCCTCCAAAACCCCTCTTCCCCTCCTCCCCTTTCCCCTAGTAGTTAAATAGGTGAAACAGGAGAAACAGGAGAGAGAGAAAAGGGTATTAAGGGAAATTTGTTAGCTCAAAGCAGTTGTTAAGAAAGTTAGTTATTCTTATCAGTTTGCATTTCAGAGTCCACATGCATACAGTTTGGCCAAGAATGAAAGTCAGAACGGACTGATGCTGAAGTGAGTGAGAGAAAGAATGTTAGTGCTATTTACTATGGTACCTCTCACATCTGACCAATGAAATTTCTTTAGAATTAATCTTTGTTTTCCTTTTCACACCTAGACATTCAGCTAGAGAATTCTGCAGCTGTTCTTTTCTTAGAGGCACAGCCTAACCTGTCACAATCCACCCCTTCTAAACAATTTCATTGGCTGTTAGCACTGTCCATCTAATCTAAAACAATATCTACAATTCATAAGTAAAGTTCACAGTCCATACCGGCTGTCCTCAAGTGAAGAGGATTCAGAAGTCCAAGAAAAGTCAGGAAACAAGAAAACAGAAAACAGTTTTGTCTTTTTACAGACAAAGTGAAGAAAGGGAATCAGGGACTCTCAGTTGACTCAGGGTCTCTGGGTTTTCAGGGTTCGTGCACCACAGATTCCTCATGGATTCTTCCTTTGGGCACTATGTATCTGTACAACACTCTGAAATCAAACTCTCTCAGCTAAAATTAGATTTCTTTGTGGAATACACTGGATTTCACCATTCTCTTGCATTACCCAGTAAGTGTGACCTAGACCTTCAGCAGAAACCACCCCTCAGACAGGTTCAGCCTCTCCAGAAGGAGAAAATATCCAAACAGTTTTGCCTAACAGATTTGTTACTCTATCAACAGGAACTCTATCACCTTCTACTTTCTGTAGCAGATCTGAGTGTGCAGGTCCAGTTCAATTCACTGACCCTCTGCTATTTACCAGCCAAGTTGCCTGTGCTACATGTTTCTCCCAGTTTTTCAAAGATCCACCCCCCATGGCTTTAAGAGTGGTCTTCAGCAAACCACTGTAGTGTTCAATCTTCCCTGCAGCTGGTGCATAGTAAGGGATGTGGAATATCCACTCAATGCCATGTTCTTTGGCCCAGTTCTTTACAAGATTGTTTTTGAAATGAGTTCTGTTGTCTGACTCAATCTTCTCTGGAGTTCCATGTCTCCACAGAATCTGTCTCTCCAGACCAAGAATGGTGTTGCCTGCAGTTGCATGTGGAAATGGATAAGTTTCCAACGATTCAGTGTTTGCCTCTACCATAGTAAGCACATACTGCTTACCAGAATGAGAACATGGTAGAGTGATGTAGTCAATCTGCCAAGCTTCATCATACTGTACTTGGACCATCTGTCACCATACCACAAGGGCTTCATTCGCTTTGCCTGCTTAATAGCAGCACAACTGTCACAGTCATGGATGACTTGTGTGATGGCATCCATGGAAATGTCTATGGATCTGTCACAAGCCCACTGGTAGATTACATCTCTGCCTTGATGTCCTGACAAATCGTAAGCCCACCTCAATGTTTCCCGTCGAGATAAAAATCAGAGTCTGTGTCTACTTGAGAAACTCTTGCAGCTAAATCTGCCTGATGGTTGTGTTGCTGTTCCTCAGTAGCTTTGCTCTTATGAATGTGAGCATCAATGTGTCTCACCTTCACTGGAATTCTCTCGATACAATCAGATATGTCCTGCCACAGATCAGCTGCCCAAATAGGCTTTCCTTTCCTCTGCCAATCATTCTTTTTCCAGTCCTTTAGCCAACCCCACAGAGCATCAGCTACCATCCATGAGTCGGTGTAGAGATAAAGCTTTGGCCATCTCTCACATTCAGCTACATCAAGAGCTAGCTGGACAGAGGCAATCTGTTGAAAGCATACTGGATTCCTCTCCAGGTGAAAGCAAACTGAGGCCTGCATTCCACTGCTGTGGGAATAGAGAAGAAAGCATTAGCAATGTCTATGGCAGCATACCATTTGCCCTCTTTGGATTCCAGCTCATACTGGAGTTCCATCATGTCCGGTACTGCTGCACTCATAGGTGGAGTTACTTCATTAAGGGCACAGAAGTCAACCATCAGATGCCAGTCTCCATTCTGCTTTCACACAGGCCACACTGGACTGCATCAGGAACAGTGTGGCAAGCAGGAGCAGGGAGGTCATTCTCCCCCTGTACGCTGCACTGGTTAGGCCACACCTTGAGTACTGTGTCCAGTTCTGGGCCCCTCAGTTTAGGAAGGATGTTGAATTGCTGGAACGTGTCCAGAGAAGGGCAACAAAGTTGGTGAGGGGTTTGGAACACAAGCCCTATGAGGAGAGACTGAGGGAGCTGGGGGTGCTTAGCCTGGAGGAGACTCTGGGGTGACCTTATTGCTCTCCACAACTATCTGAAGGGGGGGTGTAGACAGGTCTCTTCTCCCAGGCAGCCAGCACCAGAACAAGAGGACAGTCTCAAGCTGTGCCAGGGGAGGTTTAGGCTGGAGGTTAGGAAAAAGTTCTACACAGAGAGAGTGATTGCTCATTGGAACGGGCTGCTCGGGGAGCTGGTGGAGTCACCGTCATTGGAGGTGTTCAGGAGGAGACTTGATAGGGTGCTTGGTTGAATGAGTTTTGCTGATGACTTTCTGACTTTCCAACTGATGAATCAGATTCTGAATGGGCAATAAAGAGTCACAGTTGGTTCTGTATTGTCTGTGATGCACAGTCTGAAAAGCAACCAGCAACATTATGTCCTCTATCTTATGTTGTCCCACAGCTGCAGATTCATCAGAAAGCTCAGGTCTAACAGACAGTTTCAATTTTTGTCCATCAACTTCTACAGATGCTACTCCAAAAGCCCATTTGTAACCCTTAGGATCTTTGAAACGCCCTTCTCTCAGAAAATCAAAATACAATGTGCATCAGGTCCTGTCACAACAGTATGCTTCTTCTACTCTTTACCAATTAAACTTATATCAACTTCTACCTTAGTTAACTCTTGAGATCCACCAGTGACTCCCAGAATAGTTACAGGCTCTGATTTCCTGATAATTTGATGGCATTATGGTGCACTAAGCTCCTGTGTTAACCAAGGCCCTGTACTTCTTAAATTTTGAAGTGCCAGGCCACTCGATGCACACATCCCAATAGATTCTGTTACGTCCATTATCCCTCTCCTCCCCATCGTGGGAGGCACGGCAGCCCTAATTATGGGGAATATGTCCTCATATGCAACTATCTAACACTTGAGCACACTATCTAACACACAGTGTTAGAATAGGAATCACTGTTGGAGCTATTAGAGTTGTCCTGGGAAACTGGAAGTAACAGCTACCCTTCTGGTATTGCTACCTCGGGTTCTGCCACTCTGCAGTTCCTTTAGTCTTCTAAAAAGATTAGAAGTTGGTTAACCATCCCATCTGTTCATGTTCTCACCAAACTGATCACACAGAGTTATCCAAATACTCCCATGATTGCCTCTGTGGTCTGTTTTGGTTTGATCCGTTTTGGAATGACCTCCTTGGAGGACGTCTATTTCTAACATCTGAAACTTGTAACACCTGGAGGAAGAATTGAAATTATCACTTTGTGTCAATTGGGATATGGAATCTTTCAGCTCTTTCATGCAATTCTCAATTTTTCCAGACAGAGTTTCAATGGCTGAAAGCAAAGAAACACATGTGAGGCTATCCTGCAATTGTCTCATTTGATCAGTGAAATGGCCAACCGTAAGAGGAGCTCCACCATAATTTCTTGCCACAATTCTGCTTGCCAAAATAGTTGCATAATTAGGAGAAGCAAGTTTGATGAAGTTTTTAGCAAGACCAGTTCCCACAGGAATTTCATCAGGATTCAGAGTTCTATGGTTACCATAGAGTACCTCCTAAACAGCAAACTCTCTCAGATGCTTAATTCCCTCATCCCTGGTATTCCAGGGTTTAGGATTCCATGGAAGGTCATCTTGGGATGGGTATCTCATGAGAGCTGCCAAAAGGTGTATCCACAGAGAAACCTTACCAAGACACCTGCCTAGATGTCAATCTATTCCACTGTCCTTTGAGAGAGTGCCTAGCTGAGATGCTGACTTGTCTCCCACTATTAGAGCTGGTGCACCTGTATCAAAACATCTATCAAGCCAAGCTAGAATTGGCTCATTCTCTGCTCTGATGTAATCCTTCCTCACATGCCTTATCTCCTGGCAGGGTGTGCTAGCATGCTAAATGTCATCGTCCAACTCCTCCTCTGCCTTATCTTCCTGTAGTTGCTGTCCCCATGTTTCTGCTGCTACTCTTCTAAGGATCTCCTCAGCAGAATCTTTTTAAACAGAAGGTCCCTCACCAGCAGCACAATCTTGCTGCTCTCCACTGTCAGCTGTTGGATCAACTCGGTGCCTTCCCCTTCTGTCCAAAGCTGCTACTTGCTTAATTGAAGCTACATTTGGATTTATAGCCAACAGGTATTGAGACAAAACAGCTGCTGCAGAGGACACTTCCGGTCCTGACAATGAAGAAGGAAATGGTTTTGCCTCTCTTTAACAGCTGCCATCATAGGAGCTGCCGCTGCCCCTGGCTGAATGCCAGAATCACCTGCCCCTGGCTGAATGCCAGAATCACCGTTCAAAGCCTCTCTGCCCTTTGTGTTCTTAATTGATTCAGACTCTCCAATCTCCTCATCACTAGAAATCTCTGGACTTGAGTTAGAGGTATTTCTTCTCCGCCTAGGTCTACGTTTAAAAATGAAACAAGTCATAGATACCTTCTTCTCCCAGTACAGTGCAATTAACAAGTACATGACCAATATCACCAACAGCAGATTCACATACAGCAAACAAATCACTTTTGGATCCCAGCCATCGCTTAGAATTACTCTCTCACTTACTAGGATTTTAAACTCACGTATCTTGATGGGCAGTGTTGTAGCAGTCACATTCCCATACATCTTAAGCCAAAAGAATTCCAAAAACCAATCACAGAGAAGCTGAGTTTTATACTTAAACCATAAATATAATTTGTACATTACGTATCTGCCTAAACGATCACAAAGCACTCTGACTAAATATTTGTAGATCAAAATGCTGAAAATTGAAAGGATCAGATGTTTAAAAATCCACAGGACCTTCATTTTTACATCCCTGATCTGAGCAAAAATAAATCAAGCAACTCTCGCCTTGCATCTAGAAAGCAATTATTCCAAGCTGCACATTGGGGCAGACAATTATTTATGTAGTGGTGTGATGCTTAGCCTACACGCACTAACATAAAAGCACAGCTAAACTCATCCAGAGAAGTAAATGGAAAGCTGTATTTTACAAGCAGAACTACATTCTACAATGGAATGCAATGAATATGTACAAAATATACAGTATTTACAATATTATACAAGAATTTACAGGAAAGAACACAAACACAGATCCTCCCGAGGAGAATCCCCCCTCAGGTTCCCTCCAAAACCCCTCTTCCCCTCCTCCCCTTTCCCCTAGTAGTTAAATAGGTGAAACAGGAGAAAGAGAGAAAAGGGTATTAAGGGAAATTTGTTAGCTCAAAGCAGTTGTTAAGAAAGTTAGTTATTCTTATCAGTTTGCATTTCAGAGTCCACATGCATACAGTCTGGCCAAGAATGAAAGTCAGAACAGACTGATGCTGAAGTGAGTGAGAGAAAGAATGTTAGTGCTATTTGCTATGGTACCTCTCACATCTGACCAATGAAATTTCTTTAGAAATTTGCAATACTCACAATACAGAAATTGGAAAGATTGAGAGGACAGGAGGAGCTATAGATTTACTGTTATTTTTTAATAATTTCTCAATAATCATACTGATCATTTCTATGCTATGAAGGGAAGATTTCAGTACACAGTGAAACAGACTGCCAGTCTGGAAGAATTCATACACAAATGCAATGTACTAAATACAATGGAGAAGAATAAGGCATAGGTAACATGGCTCATACAAGCACTGAAACATCTGTGAGAAAACTTAATACAGATTGTTTTGGACTCCCTTAGTATCTAGAGTATTTCTAATTAAAGAGCCCCAACTTTAAAGCAAGCTGACATACTTTACATGCAAGTGACAGGCTTGCTTCTTGATGTCTCTCCAGATGTTTCTACTGCTGGATACAGCTAGTGCAGACATTCTTGATCCTGCTGTGGGAGTGCTTCTTTGCTATTTTTAGACACATATTACATTCCTAAATAAGAGGTATCCTCTCTACAATCCACCCAATCCTGCTGAGCAGTCACACAACACAATACTCTTACACTTTACAAAACCTGTATTTGAGGTGTTACACTTTTCAATGACCTGACAAGTCACTAGAAGATTGATCAGTACCTCACAAGAAAATTTAGTTAATTATATGCACTACGCTCTACAGGTAGCATTAGATGATTTTCAAGTTAACAAGTCACTCACATGCACTGTAACATAACACTGCCAAGCAGATTTCTAAGGCGGCTGTATGTGACCCAACCAGACCGACAGCTTTGAAATAGATGCCCCTAGCAAACAAGTTATACCTGCTTCCTCATTAGCTGCTTATGGTTTCAGATAAGGAGTATGCAATGAAGATACCTTCGAATCCAAAATGGAAAAGGTAGCATACTGCTTTACTTACACATGTGTATATTTAAAAAATTGTGCAAAGAAACATACACATATACCCCACTGGCACCAAGACATTTCATTCTTAGAATGATGTTGAAAGCAAACAGGCACCATAAAAATAATGTCATCATGTTAAAATGTTGATGCAGTGGTAGTGCAAAAAATACTACACAACTTGTTCTAGAAGATGCTGTCATTACACATGACTTTATAAACAGACTCTCAGATTAGTCCATCAGCATGATAAAAAGACAGACAATGCACTTAACGGAATAATTTTATTACATATTCTTAATTGACATAAATTACTCCCTGTAGCATCAATGGACAAGAAATACAGGCCATTTCCTGGCCTGTCACTCATATGACACAGTGAGTTAACACCACAGAAGCCGGATTAGTATCACGACGCAAATAAACATGCATTAAATAGTAGAAAGAAGTTATTAGACAGATATGGACACACATGAATAGCAAAAAGTAAGTTATCTGCTCTGTTCTTTCATAAACAAAGAATGCTCTGCGTATCTTCATTTACTGGTACAGCATTACACCAACAATTACTTTTTTTCCTAAGTGGTCAACATTGAGATCTTAACACTTGGTTGATGTAAAGAATGTTTTCATAGAGGAAATTATATGAGAAAAGAAAGGATCAGTTGCAGAGAAAAGGGTTTGCATCAATTTGTTTAAGGATAGCTTATCGGAGAGCTTTCATTTCAAGCTATGAACATTGAAAATATTTGAATTAAAGCTAACTGTAGTCACTGAAGTAATTTGGATGGAAGGGACAGAGAATGGAATAGAACATATATGTTCTCAGTTACAATACTGGTTTCTGAAGTGCTACAATTCTGAGTTATTTTAAGATTTCACTCACTTATTTGAGTGCACATGACAATCTGAAAGCTTCAGCATAGGCCTCAGAGTTAGTTTTTGTTTAAAAATAATGCTCTGGACTAATGAAATCATAATGCATTTATGATTTTAAATGCATTCAAAAATATAGAAATGCACAAGTAGCTTTATTTTACAAACAATATAACTATACGCATGTATTTGTGTATATTCATTATGAATTACACGACTAATCAAGTAGCATTTGCATCTAGCACATCAATCATCTCAAATGACTTTGTAGTACTTCCCAAACCCTGTGAAATTGTGGAAAAGTAGAATAATATTTACATACTTCAAGTCAAAAGCTAAATAGTTGAGACAGTGCACACAAAACCCCCCATGATTATCTTAAGTCATCCCCTAAGAGCAGCACAGCTTTTCATGAGCCATTATCCCCTGGGCTCAATCTATAATAAGGCAAACATAGACACCTCAGTATGTTCTAACAGCATTCTTCAATTCAGCTGAAAAAAACTACAATCAAGAGCACACTTCTCTGCACGTAAAATAGAACTTCCTTTATTGAGAAACAGCAATGTTTTGTTGTTCCCATAAATGATACCATTTCACTCAGACCTGTGTAATGGCAAACAAAGCCCCAGAAAGCAGAAGAAAGGGAAAACCACAGACCTTTTCTTTAAAAACGTTAAAAGGAGGACCCCAGGACCTACTGACCAGTCAGCATCACTGCAGTGCCCAGCAGCCTCCACAACATTCTTCACTCTAACACCACTTCATTAAAGAGATATGAGTATAATGGACAGACTTAAGATGGGTGAGGAATTGGCTGGATGACCCCACCCAGGGAGTTACAGTTAACAGCTGAGCATCCAAATGGAAGCTTGTAACAAGTGCTATTCCTCCAGGATCCATACTGGAAACTACACTGTTTGATACTGTGGTGGTTCAGGCTGGGTGCATCCCCTGATGCTGCCACATAAGACACACCTCCAGTGTCCTGAGGGTCCAGCCAAGTGGGTGGACACAGGAAGTTGCGTATTTCATCCCATAATGTCCTGCTCCCTACAAAAACCACCTGCAGGGCCCTGCACTTCCTCTTTCTTCCCTCACCACTCCTATGGAGATGGTCATATCTGGTAATGGAGGGGGAATCATCTTTGAGGCCTCCTGGGGCCTGGCTAGGCCCAAGGCTGGGAGAATAACAGGGAAGGGCAATCTCAGATCTGGCCAGCTGAGATTAACCTAACAGTGGAAGTGGGGTGGGGGGCAGGGGCTGGAGAAAGAGCCCTGGCGGTTTTGGGTGTACCCTCAGGTGGGGAGAGGGAAGTGTTGGGATGTTTTTTTGTATGCTTTGGGATCTATTTTGTCAGTGTGCTTGTGGTTCTCCATAAAATATTCACTGCTTTTCCATGTAAACTTTCCACCACTTTTGTAATCGTTTGTCTGAGTCTCATTTTTTTTCCTGCCCATGGTGGGAGGAAAGGGAGTATCAACCTTTCAACCCATCACAGATACCTTCATAAATGACATGGTGGGATTGAAGGAACACCCTCTTAGCAAGGTTCCAGATGACACCATGCTGAGTGTTGCCATCCAGAGGGACAGACAAGCTTGAGGAGTGAGCCATGTGAAGCTCATGAAGTTCAACAAGGCCAAGTGCAAAGTCCTGCACCTAGGTCAAGGTAAAATCTAGTACCAGTACAGACTGAAAGATTAATGTATTGAGAGCAACCCTGTGGACGACTTGGGTATACTATTGGACACAAAAAAAACCCCACACATGAGATGGTGAGAGAATCCTCTCTTGAACATGTAAATTACCTCATGAGGTGATGATTACATTAGGAACTGAGAAGTGTCTCAACATAGTGAACAATCCACCTGATGCATTAGCTCTGCCCACCAAGATAGCACACCTGGCAGTCACATATGCTTTGCAACATGACTAGGTGTGGGGCAGGTACAGCTATGTTGAATGAACCAGGAACAGTGTAAGAGCCCTGAATTATACCAGCTTACTCAGAGGAACATTACTGGGAGTATCTCAGGCTAGAGACAGTAGTACAGGATGTCTCTTCCCTCCTGCCAACCCGCACCAAAAAAGGCGCTCTCTCTTTCTCCATTTTCTCTCTCTTTCCTTTGTTTTGTTTGCTCCATTTTCTCTCTTTCTAATAAATAGTCTCATCTTGATATGACCAAATGGGTAGACAAAGGAAGAACAGTGGATGTCGTGTACCTTGACTTCAGTAAGGCATTTGATACAGTTTCCCCTAATATTCTCATTAAAAAGCTCAAGAAATGTGGCACAGATGGTTGGTGCACAAGGTGTATTGAAAACTGGCTCAATAAGAGTTCAGAGGGCTATCATCAGTGGCACAGTCAGAACAGAATAAACCAGGTTGGAAGAGACATTCAAGATCATTGCGTCCAACCCATCAACCAATCCAACCCACCTAAACAACTAAACCATGGCACCAAGCACCCCATCAAGTCTCCTCCTGAACACCTCCAATGATGGCGACTCTACCACCTCCCCAGGCAGCCCATTCCAATGGGCAATCACTCTCTCTGTATAGAACTTCTTCCTAACATCCAGCCTAAATCCTGAGAAATTCCTCCCCAGCCTTCTTGTAGGCCCCCTTCAGATACTGGAAGGCCACAGTTAGGTCACCTTGGAGCCTTCTCTTCTCCAGACTGAACAGTGCCAACTTGGAGGCCTGTGGACAGTGGCACTCCCCAGGGATAAGTATTGGATCCAGTTTTGTTCAATATCTTGATCAACAACCTGGACGAGGGGATTGAGAGTACTCTCAGCAAGTTTGCTGATGATACAAACCTGGGGGCTTGGCTGACACTCTGTCAGGCTGTGCAGCCACCCAACGAGGTCTGGACAGGCTGGAGAGCTGGGTGCAGGCAAACCTCATGAAGTTCAAATAAGGACAAGAACAGGGTCCAACATCTGGAGAGCAATAACAACAGGCACCAGTACAGGTTAGGGGCTGCCCTCCTGGAAAGCAGCTCCACAGAGAAAGACCTTGGAATCCTAGTGGACAGCAAGTTCTCCGTGGGACAACAATGTGCCCTTGTGGCCAAGAGAGCCAATGGTAGGACGCATCAAGAAAAGTGTGTTTAGCAGGTCTCTAGGGAGGTTCTTCTAACCCTCTACTCTGAGCTGGTGAGACCACACCTGGAACACAGTGCCCAGTTTTGGGCTCCCCAGTTCAAGAAAGACAGGGAACTGCTGGAGAGAATCCAATGGATAGCCACTGGGATGATAGGGGACTTGAGCACCTCCCCAATGCAAAGAGATAGAGCAACCTGGGGCTGTTTAGTCTTGAGAAGACTGAGAGGGGATCTCATCAATGTGTATAAATATCTGAGGGGTGGGTGTCAAGTGGATGGGGCCAATGTGTTTTTGGTGGTGCACAGTAATAAGACAAGAATATTTCATCTTAACATGAGGAGAGACCTCTTTAAACTGAGGCTGATGGAGCACTGGAACAAACTGCCCAGTGAGGTTATGGAGTATCCTTCTCTGAACACATTCAAAATCTGTCTGGATCATCCTATGCGGTGATCCCGCTTTGGCAGAGCGCTTGGACTCAATGATCTCTGGAACCTCACATGTCTTGTGATACTGTGATATATGATATCATTTGTGTCTTAATTTCACTCCTTAGAATGTTCAAAAAAGGACAGTGTCTCCTTCTGAACTTCCGGACCAAGACAGATGGCAATGCGCACTTGTTGCCCAGAAAGCCAACTATATCCTGGGCTGCATGGAAAATGCCTGGCTAACAGGTCAAGGGAGATGATTCTCCCTGTCTGCTCTCATGAGACTTTTTTTTGGAAAAAGGGTTGAGATTCACTAGAACAGGCCTGTGGATGCCCCATCAATGCAAGAGTTCAAAATCAGGTTGAATGTGGCTTTGAACAGCCTGATCTACTGAAAGACAGCCCTGCACATGGCAAGGAGGTTTCACAAGATGATTTTTCAAGGTCCCTTCCAAATCAAACTGTTCTGTAACTCTGAAGTCTTGATACCAAATTCTAGATGCCCACTCACATGCTGTGGACAACTTGAAATATTCACACACAGACATACTGTGGATAGGTGACTACTTCAAGTGTAAAAAAACCTCTTCTTTTTCTCCTTTAAACCTCATTACTCAGTTCATCTTCAGTTCTACTCAAATATTCCAAACAAGTATTTTTCAGAAGAAAATAAATTTTTGCATAACTGTTTTTTAACTAAAATTTGTCCAAAGTTAAAAAAACAAGAAAAACTTAGTAATTCAACACTACTTCTGTCTATAATACACAGTATGACCTTTGTTAACACCACCTGTACTAATCAAACTCACATAATTTAGACTCCTTATGGCAATATATAAGAGTATAAGTAAGAAAAACAAACAAAACAAAAAAAAACCCACACACAAAAAAACCCCCAACACAAATACAAAGCACTAAACAGCTGTCATCCCTTGGCACCAATATATACATGGTCTTGGCTTAATCACTAATAAAAGAAAATAGTATTTTATGAATGGAAGCATTAAATGCTTTGCCCTGTTGTGGAAAAACAAACAAAACCCAGTATAGATATCAACAATTCACCCATAAGAAATACTAAAGCACTCAAATTCATATAGTAGTAGTTCAATTTTGGTCACAAATCAGACAAATAAGAATCAAGTCAAAATAAAAACACATCACTAATGAAGAACTATGGCTTGTTAAATGTAATATTACTCTGTAAATCCATTGCTTTAAGCACATTTCTAGTATACACAATCAACATGCATCTTAAATAGTTATTCACATATCATGACTTTCCAGCAGAACCTTAGATTTAGAAAAGATTGGATTAAAACAAAGGAAATCCTTAAAATATTGTATTTGGCTCTGTAGGCACCATTACTAGCTAGGAAGACAAAATAAACGTGAAGAACAAAAAGAACCTTGGTTTGCACATAAATGCCAACAACCTATATAATAAAATGGGTTACCTACTTCAGGATCCTGTTGCAGAAAAGAGAAAACAATTAAATGCACACAGCTGCATTACCTATGGTTAGAGCAAAGCTACCACACACTGTATTTCCATTACAAGTCAGGACTGCCTTAGCCAAAGAAAGCTTCTGTAATTTTAGTTTACAGACTCCAGTTCCTAGTGAAGAGACTGTACTTTGAAAGTCTGGTTTATATGACAGCGGATATAACAGACCAAGGAGGTGTGGAGAAGTAGAAAAGAAACCTGGCATATTTTATTCAGGTGCTGACTAACTCTTGCATATACATACATGCCTGTTTCTATAACCTTGTTTAGTATTCCATAGAACCAATTAAAACTTTTTAGCCTCAATCATTTGATATATGTTGGTTTTGTTTCTGCCTTTGGGGGAAAAAAAAATATCCCAAACACTGTACTGGGTTTGTCTGAGCTGGAGTTAACTGTCCCCAGAGCATCTTTCTAGTGCTGTGTTTTGAAGTAGTAGCTGGGCATTGATAACACACCACTGCTTTGGCTACTGCTGAGCCAAGCACCCAGGCTGTGCTTTTCCAGCATTTTTCCCCACAACAGTAGGCTGAGGGATGGACAAGATCATGGGAGAGGATACAGCCAGGTCAGCTGACCCAAACTGACCTAAGGGATATTCCACAACAGATGACATTAGCTCAGATATAAAAGCTAAGGGAAAGAAGGCAGATGGGGGGCATTCACTGATGACAGACTTTCCAGAGAAACTGCTACATGCACCAAAGCCCTGCTTCCTGGGGAATGTCCAAGCATCATCTGCTGATTTGAAGTAGAGAATAGTAGAGAAAAATATCTTTCTTTGTTCTTGCTTCTTTGCATGGCCTTTGCTTTTGCTTCTCATCCTGTTAAATTGCATCTATCTTGACTCACATGTCTTAGTTATACTTTCCCTCTTCCCCATCCATCTAAAAAGGGGAGAGATAAAGCAGCTTTGATGGGCATCTGGTCCGCAGCCAGGTCTAAACCACAACACCAATACCTAAATGAGTACTTAAAGCTAATTCTTTAGTTCAAGTACACTGTTAAAACTATTAAATGCAATTGCAATTGGGAAGCCTGTTTTGGAAGCACAGTATGAGTCTGTGAATGTAATACTCAGATGAAAAACAAACAAAACAAACTTAGGCAACTTTATCCAGTTGTTGGATTAAAAGCTAATACTCTCCCACTATTGTCTTTTTGAAAGACATTTATGCAACATTTCTATCTAAAATGCCTGCTAAGGTAGTCTCCAAAAGAGTTAACCCTACCCCACAGAATAGAACACCAGACAAGGAAAATATTAATAGAAGCTGAAAACCTCTTGTGTGACAGACTTCACACAGTGGCACAGGTTGACTGCAGGAGCCACAGCCTCCAGCCCGGAAGATACTCAAAACCCTATCTGGACGCCATCCACAGCAACCTGTTCTAGGGTGGGGTGGAATGCTCTCAAGAGGTCCCTTTCAACTTAAACAATTCATGATTCTGATTAACATGACCTACAAAATGTTAGGTAACAACTTCAGACAAGAACCAAAGATGTTACATTCA
This sequence comes from Dryobates pubescens, assembly GCF_014839835.1. Lineage (NCBI taxonomy): Eukaryota > Metazoa > Chordata > Aves > Piciformes > Picidae > Dryobates > Dryobates pubescens. Next base: position 47,467,921 of record NC_071657.1, read on the forward strand.
AATGAAATTAAGGAAATCACAACACGTGAAATACAATCCTATTAAAAGAATTACTTTATCAGTAAAAACTTTTTATTTCAACTGTGAAGAAATTAGAAAAGTATCAACCTTAAAATTGCCCATATATATGGCTTCAAATGGCTCGTCCCTGCCCAAAATTTTCCTGTGAAATATGAACATAGGACAGATTAACCATTCCTGAATTTTATCAGTTGATTTTTAAAACAGCTGAAGACTCTTAGTGAAATCTATTCTAGTTTCCATCCAAATTTAGGGAAACTTAACAAAACTTAAATGTTACTGTGATAAATCCTACATTGTCAAAGACTCATAACTGAGGAGTTAATCACCTCTTTTACATATCAAAGTCTGACTCCCCCCACTTTATGCTTAAATATGTCTCTCTGCTTTAATTGATGGATGAGTAAAATGGCAAAGCATGTAAATTACCCTGCAGTGTTTTCAGATAAGGCTTGCTGTTTACAGATTATTGCTTCACTACCCTGTTTATTTTATTAATAAACTAAAATAAATCTTGAAGGCATTTATCCCTGTTGTTAGAAGCATGGTATATATGCATTGGATTCTACCTAGAGATTACTGCAGAACAGAGATCTGTTTTCAAATGCTTGCTTCCCTCCCAGAAAACTGAGATATAATCTGATACTACAAAGACAGCAAGGTAACATGCATGAGACTTAAAAGAAAATAATCTTTCAGTATTTCAAAAAAGCAGAATGCATTCATCAAGGAACAAATAGAAATGCACATGGAATTGATTGAATCTGAAGAGGAAATCAGATACTTGACTACAACTTGTGTACATCAAGTTGCATTATCAAAGTAATTAGAAATTCAGATTTGTACTGTATACTTCAAAGTTTCTATTACTTATAATCCTCAAAAACATTTATGCTACTAGGTGTTTGTAATATATAATGTATATTCAAGTAGCAAAAGAGGCTCTGGTGCAGGGCCTTCCTTCCACCTCCACCAAATGTAGTTGATACTGCACATCTTCTTACTCAGATGAGGAAACTAATTGAATTATCACTAGAGTTTTTTTAACTTTTCCCACAAGCTATTCATTATTCAGCATTTCTAAACAGGATGTTTATTGACAGCTCCCTCTCCCCACAGTTCTCCTATGCAACAGGTTTTCGCAAGAAGTCTGGAGTCTATCCCCAGCAGCTGCAAAATGTGCCAATGCTTGCTTGAAGCAACAAAGTGCTAACACAGGTGATATTTTCAGTTCACAGATATTACTATATTAGACCAGGCCTTCATAGATTTAAAGAGACCAAGAAAACACTATTTTGGCAACTAGGAAGTAAGTGAGAAAGCTGCCACAGCATTAGACGTCACCTTCCTCTCTGCTGTATCCTTTAGACTTTACCCACTTGTTTGGCAGACAAGTGGCAGAGATTTCTATGGCAAGTCCTGATATTACCTACATATTGTAATTTTCATTAAATGTACCTAAAAATAAGAAAAGAATGAACAACTGGGAAAATGAGGATGCGCACCTGTGAGGTCACAGGGAGATAAATCTGGAGGAACTTTTGAACGCACTACTATAATTAATCATGAAGCACTCCCTGTTGGGAGTTGTTTGGGTAAACTTAATTGTGCTCCAAGATAAGGAAAGAGATTAAATCACCTTTAAAGGTTCTTTCGAGATCAACACTTCCCTAAAAACCTCCCACTTGTTCATTTTTCCAGGAGGTGATGAAGCCACCACCTCAGTATTCTTGCTCCTACACATCAAGAAAATAAAAGGGTGGTTTCTTGTGGAGACAACAGACAGACAGGCAAAACCAAAAAAACTTTAAGGTCAAGCGACTGCTTTCAAGCCAGAATGTAAGCCTGGGGATGCTTTAATTCACCTGATGGAGCTGTACACCGGCTAGTACTACGGCTTGCACAGCGGCTGCGGAGTGGTCGTGCCAGACTGGGCGACTGCCGCCGCCGCCGCTGCCCAACAGGTGGGCGCCACAAACCCCTCGGCTCCGAGAGGCACCTGTCAAAGGCGCTGCTGCAGCAAACCCCTCACTCACCGTGGCTACCACCCGCCTCCAGTCCTAAACCCGGGCCTCTGCTCCCCTTCTTGCCCTCTGGGTCTGCCAGAACCCGCAAACCCGCTCTCCAACACAGGACGAAGTGCTTCACAGATGCCTCTCCAGAGGGCAGGACGCGCCCGCCCGACTCCAGTCTCGCCGCTCCAAGCTGCCCCTCACCGCCGGGCCCGGAGGGGACCGCCCCATTCTCAGGTACCTGGCAGCGGCTCAGCTCCTTCTCCAGACTCCGCACCTCTTCCTCCAGTTCCCCGACCCGCAGTGCCGTCGCCCCTGCGCGCTTCCAAGCCGTCGCCAGCGTCGTGGTGGGAGCTTCTCACCCCCCTGGCAGGATCGGCGAGGATAGAGCAAGGTTTGTGCCTGGTAAAGACGGGAAAACAACCCTGCCTGCCCGCCCGCTCCTGAGTAAAAAGGGAAGATAAACGGTGCTGCGAACCACACAATTGTAAACTTTTCCTCTCTCAGCTGCACTTACAGCGCAGGCGAGCGCCGGAAACCGCAAAGATGAAGGACGCTGTGCAATGACGTCAGCTCAACCGCTACCCTGACTAAGAAGCGCGAGGCAGATTTAAATTTGCCCGCCCGAGCGCTCGGGGTGCGCATGCGCCGTAGCGGAGGTGGCTGCCGGCTGCGTGTCGCTCGGGGAGCCGATGGCCGAGCTCTTGTCGCGCTCGGTGCCGGTTGTGTGCTCCTCCTCTGTGCAAAGGATAAAAAGGCAGGCTATTCTTCTCTGGCAGTGAATACCACCTTGGAAAGGCAGGCACCTGCGAAGGTGGGAGTTGAGACTTTTTTTCTTCTCACGTTACAGGAACAGCTGCTGTCTACCTAAAGTGCTGAGCTCAGGATTTTGCAAATTCTTTCCTTATTTTCTGAGATGTAGGAACGCAAAATTTATTAAAAAAAAAAAAAAAAAAAGCTTTGTCTCGCTTATCCATTGTGATACTAGGAGTTTGCATCTGAACAGTACAAATATTTCTGGCTGTTGTGCTGTGGGTTGCTGAGCTTCTGACATATTTTAGTTTTGTAACAGGTAATGTGCCTGCTCAGACTTCCCCACCCCCTACCCGCCCCCCTTTCCCTGCCTTAGGTACTAACGTTTGCAGGAACAGAGTCAGAAACCTGGTTTGGGGATAAGTCTTATCACTCTAGGGTGCACAAGCACCCAAACTTGTTCACACAGGAAGATCATTCAGATTTAATATTTCCAGAGTTGGATGTGGGAGCCTAGAAATAAAAGCTTAATAAAGGTGTGGAAGATCTAACTTGTAGTACATTAAATATTTGGGCTGGTGCTGCTACACGAATGCAGTATATCGGATGTTTGTTAACTATCAGGACAGTGGAACACTGGAAGAGGTTTCCTAGGGTGGCCTGATTTAGTTGTGGATGCCTGTGCTTACAGCAGGGGGCTTGGACTAGCTGACCTTTAGAGGTCCCTTCCAACCCAATGCATTCTGTGATACAGAGTACTTGGTTTTGAAATAAAGAGTTAAAACTATGTTGCCAAACCGAATACATAGAATACATAGAATAAACCAGGTTGGAAGAGACCTTCAAGATCATCACATCCAACCCATCAACCAATCCAACACCACCCAAACAACTAACCCACAGCACCAAGCACCCCATCAAGTCTTCTCCTGAAAACCTTCAATGATGGTGACTCCACCACCTCCCCAGGCAGCCCATTCCAATGGGCAATCACTCTTTCTGTATAGAACTTTTTCCTAACATCCAGCCTGAACCTCCCCTGGTGCAGCCTGAGACTGTGTCCTCTTGTTCTGGTACTGGCCGCCTGGGAGAAGAGACCAACATCTGTCTGTCTACAACCTCCCTTCAGGTAGCTGTAGAGAGCAATAAGGTCACCCCTGAGTCTCCTCTTCTCCAGGCTTTGTACATTTCCTGTAGCCTGCTTAGGAACCAAAATACTCAAAAAATACTTGAATTTTTTGCAAAGAAATTAAGAAAGAAGCAGAAATGGGAGGTCATGATATATTTTAACCTGGAAAGAAGCACAAACTGAGCTGCATTTTGCTAGTGTCAGTTTCTTGTTATAGGAATATCATACATGTTTTCCCCTTCTTTGTAACTTCTGCAGTTTTGGAAACATTGTCCTGAGTGTACCACTGTAGCTAGACATAAAATTCTCAGTGCATGTACAGGCAGAGGAGTTTCACATTTACATCATGTGAATGTTACATGTAAATGCTCAGTCCTTCCACCTATGGCCCTGATAGAAATATATTCAGCATCCTTGGTGATGGCTTTGCCTGTGAAATTTTTTTGCAGCACGCTAAGCTCTACAGTCTCATCTCAGAAGAAAGTGACCACATTACTCATGGCATAAATAATCTTTTTATATAACTTCATATAGAAGCAATTCTATTATGACTGCGATTACTATCTGTGCAATTACAGATGTAAACATAAAGGCGAGAGACCACATCTGAGAATTTCTTTCAGTAATAAGGACTTGTAAAGAGATTCAACAATTACCTGATCGATACCTTATCTCTCCTTGTATCACCCTTTATAATTTCTGTTGTCCATCATTCCTTGTATATTGTATCATCCCATATTTGTATCATCTCATATTTGTAGTCTTACATTTTCAGTTATTTCTTTGTGGGCTGTTATGGGTTCATTAAACCATAATGACCATCATAATTCTAAAGTCTACATTTTTTGCATTTTTCTTTGCTTTGAGGGCTTTAAAATTCTTTTTTTTTTTCACCAAGCCACTATGTAATCCATAGCCTTTGCTTTTTCCAAATCCCTGCATTTTAATAACTACAGTTTTTTTTAACAGTTCCTCTATTTCCTTATATTTTTATCTTGTCCCCTTGACTGTGTTCCCTGTTACACATGGGCAATAATTACTTACCCATACTTAAAAAAACCCAACATAATATACATGGATTAACTGCTAAACAACCATAATGATGTAATGGGATTTTAAAGCATTTCCAAGTACAAGGTTATTCAAAGTTTAGCTGACAAGATTCAGTTATCACAGGTGATGGGTTCAAAGTTTAACATAACACAAAACCCCATAATCCCTAAAACTTTAGAACTTTAAAGAGAACTTTGTGCATCTGCTATTAGCGAGATGCGATGATACCACAATAAGCACACAAGTAACACTTTCCCATAGTCAGATACTTATCTTTGTATACAATTTTATCACATTTGCATTCACTTGCTTGCCATTTCATGAAATGGCTCTTTGGGGAGTTTCTAGTTCTTAGCACAAACAGTATTTTAGAAAATCTAACACTTGCAGTTGAGAAGTTTTGATGAACTGAGAGACCTTGCCTTGTCTTAGAGAAGTTTGTACATTTGTCCAAAACCTTTGTATTTTGAAACACCTGCAGTTACAGCCATCATATGGGTAAAACTGTTAGGTAGAATTCTTCCAAATAAAACAGTCTCCTTTTACACTGAAAATATCATTACTGATCTAATTTTAATTAGAAATGTTAACATTTTCTCCTAGTGAATTTGCATATCTCCAGAAATTTTTCTGTTGACTCTTTTGTTCATCACCGGTGGTTTAGTAGGAAACAACATGGCCAACGTGGTGCCTATCCACAAGAAGGGCCAGTTGGATGAGCCAGGGATTTGCAGGCCTGTCAGCCTGACCTCAGTGCCAGGCAAGATTATGGAACAGGTCATCCTGAGTGCAATCACACTGCACTTACAGCATGGCCAAGGGATCAGGCCCAGCCAGCATGGCTTTAGGAAGGGCAGGTCCTGCCTGACCAACCTGATCTCCTTCTATGATCAGGTGACCCGACTGGTGGATGTGGGGAAGGCTGTGGATGTAGTCTACCTGGACCTCAGCAAGGCCTTTGACACCGTTCCTCATAGCGAACTCCTGGCCAAGCTGTCAGCCCATGGCTTGGACAGGAGCACACTGCGTTGGGTTAGGAACTGGCTGGAGGGCCGAGCCCAGAGAGTGGTGGTGAATGGTGCCACATCCAGCTGGCAGCCAGTCACTAGCGGTGTGCCCCAGGGATCAATACTGGGCCCCATGCTCTTTAACATCTTTATTGATGATCTGGATGAGGGCATTGAGTCGATCATTAGTAAATTTCCTGACGACACCAAACTGGGGGCAGGAGTTGATCTGCTGGAGGGTAGAGAGGCTCTGCAGAGGGACCTCGAAAGGCTGAATAGATGGGCAGAGTCCAGCGGCATGAGATTGAACACATCCAAGTGCCGGGTTCTGCACATTGGCCACAGCAACCCCATGCAGTGCTGCAGGCTGGGGTCAGAGTGGCTGGAGAGTAGCCATGTAGAGAGGGACCTAGGGGTGCTGGTCAATGGTAGGCTGAACATGAGCCTGCAGGGTGCCCAGGCATCCAAGAGGGCCAATGGCATCCTGGCCTGCCTCAAGAACAGTGTGGCCAGCAGGAGCAGGGAGGTTGTTCTACCCCTGTACGCTGCACTGGTTAGGCCCCACCTTGAGTCCTGTGTCCAATTCTGGGCCCCTCAGTTCAGGAAGGATGTTGACTTGCTGGAGCGTGTCCAGAGAAGGGCAACAAAGTTGGTGAGGGGCTTGGAACACAAGCCCTATGAGGAGAGACTGAGCGAGCTGGGGTTGCTTAGCCTGGAGAAGAGGAGACTCAGGGGTGACCTTATTACTCTCTACAACTACCTGAAGCGAGGTTGTAGACAGGCAGATGATGGTCTCTTCTCCCAGGCAGCCAGCACCAGAACAAGAGTACACAGTCTCAGGCTGTGCCAGGGGAGGTTTAGGTTGGATGTTAGGAAGAAGTTCTATACAGAGAGAGTGATTGCTCCTTGGAATGGGCTGCCTGGGGAGGTGGTGGAGTCGCCATCATTGAAGGTGTTCAGGAGGAGACGTGATGGGTACTTGGTGCCATGGGTTAGTTGAATAGGTGGGTTGCACTGGTTGATGGGTTGGACGTGATGATCTTGAAGGTCTCTTCCAAGCTGGTTTATTCTATGTAACATCATTTTAGTAATTTATATGTTTCTCAGTGTTTAGTCAGTGAATTCAACACACCCTTCAAGTCAAAGTTTCTGGAAGTTTTGTGATGTATATTTGCATTTGAAGTTTGGTTTTGGTTGGTTGGTTGGTTATTTTCTTTTTAACTGACTCACTTTTGATTCAATGAAGAAAGAGTGTCATTGTCATCTCATGAACAAAGAAGGTAGCAGAAGCCTGCTCTGCCCCTGAAAACACAAAAGCTACAGCAATGTATCCTCCTAAAGTTGATCAAAATTACTAATATATGGCTTTCGGGAGGAAGTTTGCTTTGGTTTGCTGCATATTTCTACTCCACATTATACCTTGTATATAGTCTGGTTAGATAAACATCAGCAAACAGGTTACATTCCTCAGGTTCCTATGTCATATTGTCTTTGGAGTCAGTCTTCCACTTAGCTTTGCAATCAGGAAGGCTTTGGGTTTGCTTTGTCTTTTACATGAGGTCACAGACTGCGGCACTGTAACCTGCAAAGCAATGAAAAACACAAACTGCTAATAAAAATTGGGGCATGTCAGTGGAACAAAGTACAGAGGAAGGAGGTATTTAAGTGTCCTGGATGTGGGGATAAAGTTTGCCCCACCCCATAGCACCTGCCAGCAACATGAGGCCTAGAGGGAGGGGCAAACAGCTGGAAGTAATTAAAAGATGGAAGCAGATTACAGAGTTTGGCTGTCCTGGCAGAGGGAGATTGAGTTTGTGTTGCAGTAAAGTGAGATATGTTTAGCTGAATGTTGGGAGTTGCTTGTTCCATTGTTCACTTGTTACTTTGTGAAATTAAACCCTGGGGAAGGAGCTTAGCTTTGACCTTGCATGTGCTGTGTAGCCTGTAGCATAGAGTAATTGGGAAAGTCACCTATTTATGGAAAGGTTGTGTGGAAAATGAAGAGCTGAGTACCATCGCCCTGAAAGAGGGTGTGAGGAGTATGTGGCCACCCAAGCTCAATGAATAAGACATGGTGCCCTTCATAGTCAAAGGAGTGGCTGCTGGAAGGGGCAACCTTGTCCATGACCACCCAAACTTTGTTGAGTATGCAAAGGATGCAGATGAGACTCGCCCTGCCCCTAGAGATGGCAGCTGAGAACATACACCTACATATCCTCACTCTCAACAGCTCATTCCATTCATGCACATGTACAACATGAAACCCACAAACATATGCTAGTGCCTCACAATGTACCCCGTTAAATATTAGAAATCAGGTTTGCAACAGTTTGTGTATTTTGGTATGGTGCACTGATAAGCAATGCATTGAAACATAGTAATTTTCTGACTGAGAAAATATTAAAAGATAAAGCACTGGAATTAACTAAATAAGTATATCAGCTTTTTTTTTTTTTTTTTAATTACTGCAGTTTAAGCTTCTATCATTCAGAAATAATATGAGAATTTTGAACAGAAATGTGAATATCTCAGGCAAGCTGAAAAATTAAGTATAGCTTACCTCCTTTTACATGGTGTCATGGTTTAACTCACTGACATCAACAAAAACTCAGCTGAGCTCAGTCAGGGAAGCGAATGGAGCTGTATTTCATAAGCAATAATGGAATGCAATGAATATATACAAAATATACAGTATTTACAATATTATACAAGTATTTACAAAAAGAAAACAACACAGAAAATCCTCCTTGGGCAGGAAGATTTGACATCACCTCCCCCTAAACCTCTCTCCCGTCCCCTTTTCCTCTGTTAATTAGAAGAAAAGAGAAAAGGAGAAAAATGTTAGGGGAATTTTAGTTAGCTCAAAGCATTGTTAGTAGGTCAGTAGTACTTATCTCAAGGCTGTAGATAAGAGGTATCCCTTTCTGTCCAGAACAGCACCATACGAGCAGACAGAGTGAGAACAGAATGTAAGATCGTAAAACTACATGCCACTCATCTACCAATGAAATTTGTTTAGAATTATCGCTCTCTTGTTTTCCTTTTCCCATTGACTGTAGCTCCTAGCTTAAAGGCACAGCCTAAACTGTCATAAGAGGTTAAAGTATAGAGAAGTTAAGTCGCGGCTGAGTGCACAGTAGTAGCCTTAATAGAGCCACAATTGTTAAACAGGGCATGTAACAGAACCTAGCAATGTTTTTGCTTAGAACAGAGCCAAGGAGTATGATCTTCAGGTGTTTGTTTAACAATTCATACTGTCTTTGGCAAATTAAAAAAAATTTTTAAAAAAGGAAAACAAACAAACTGGAACAAAGTGTAAGCACTGTTAGTTAAGTCAAAAAACCATTTGCAGCTATTAAAACACTTTCTTTAGTTTTATCAATGTATTCATGGTACTGTTAAATATTCTTTTAAAGTCACTATCTTTTTTAGAAAAAAAGACACTTCTTCCCATGCTAAGATAAGGGGCTTTTGACATCTCAGTGTAATATCCTTTTTGCCTCAGTTATCTTGCTGGACTTTTTTTACTTTTAATTCTAAGCTTTACATATTTCTCAGTTGAACATCAGATTTAAATTACAGTTATTTACAATCAAATTGACAACTCAGAAACTGCTTCAGATGAACAAGCAAGACTTTTTTTTTTAATTGTCTGTGCTTGCTGTGGCAGTAGCTAAGAGTAACTGGAGGCCACTTTGTGCTGTGGTGTTTCAGTTGCTAACACTGATCTCAAAAACAGTGTTTGCTATAAATTCCCAGCTCAAGGGAATACAAAAGAGATACTGCACATTGCATTCTAGGGTGGTACTGCAGAGTCAGCCCAACATGAACTCTTCTTGCATCCTGAGTTCCATCATCACAGTGGGACTCAACCGACTCAATCCAGTGAGGTAGGGCTCGTGTATTTTGGCAGCTATGTGAAGTTGTAACTTTGAACTTTCATTTCCTACTGCGGTTGAGTTTAGAGTAACAAAGTGAGACTCTGTGTCTGTTGATTTAAGTTTTTGGAAACACATTTTACTCAGCAAAATTGCTTCATTTAGAGACAGAAAATGTTTAAGAATAAATACTACGTAAGCATCTATATTTTCCAATAAACAGAAGTATTACAAATATTGTACAGACTGCAAGTAAAACTCACTGGAAAAATGTCAGAAACAAAAGATATTTTTGCAGAAAATATATTTTTTTAATACTGCAGTTCAATAAATGTGTTTGACTGTTTCTGTTAATTTCTTGAACAACTGTATCCCAGGGTAATGTGCACAAAATAAGAAATGACTTAAGCATGTAAAAGAAGTTAATTAAACTCTGATATCAGACAGTGAGGGTTCGGAAGAGGCCTTGTGGTATACAGGCAGTTGTCAGATCATATTCAATTTCAAATTCACAAAAACCACAGGAATGGAATTATTTGTGCAGTTTATTTTTAATTCTAGGGTAAAAGTAAAGAAATAACATTCTGTTAGAGTGCTTTGCTAGGAATCATTAAATTTATTTTTAATTCTGCCCCACCCCAAAAAAATTAATTTTAATTTTTGCCAGCTCTCACAATTTTATTGCAAACTCCCTGTTATTGTTATTTTTCTTAAACCCCTTCTGCAGTCCTTGATTTCATAAGAATTTCTAAGTTGCTTGCATCACTTCTATCCCTCACTACACTATGACTCAAATGTGATCTAAGAACCTGAAACCTGAAAATCAAATAAAATTAACTTCTAGAAGTCACTATTTTGTTTCCTTCCTGACCTGGGGTTTTCTTTGCACACTTCGTAAAGGTCACAGTAGATAGCTCTTGTAAACAATGAAAAAGCTAATTTGTTTTCACTACCCAAACAATGGTAAAACTATGCCAGTGAAACTAGAAACAAATAGTAAAAACCTGGTACTGATATTTTTCAGTACTTCAGTTGTCTGAACTGTAAGCTACAATATTATTTATTGAGGCTGTGAAATATATAAAGGAAATATGTAGTTGAGCCAGCAGTAACATTAGACCATGTGTTGATTTACACAGGGAATGAGTTATACTTACAAATAAAGAATACATGTAGTCTCATCTTGAAAGCTAACTGCTTCCTCATTATTCTCAGGTAAGGCTTTGTGTTCCTCGTGAGTGTCAGGCTGTCATCTGTCTTCCCTGACCAATCCAGCATCCTGATCACATAGTTCATGACCACATACTCTGTTTTCCAAGTATGCTGAAAATGCTCCAGTCCCTCAGTTGCTCTCATCTTCTGCATGTGCTTTCTGGCAGTATTTCATGACCTAGAAAACCCTTTCTGGTGTTCAGTCTTTTGTCTTCATTGAGGTGTCATTTCTGAGAATACAAGGTACCAATGAACCAACCTAATTTAGGTGTTAGTGCTTTGACAAACAACTTCTGAATAATAGAGTAGCAGTTACAAACATAACCTTAGTCAAGGAGCAGAACAAGCAATAGAAGACAGTAATTTCTTAAAATGTAGCTTTATGGGTTAGATGATAATAATTGTGTAACCTCCAGGAATACTGAAGAACATAACCTGGACTCTATAAATTATTATTATCTATGTGCATAATTCTGGTTTTGTTTACTACAAATGGGGAATATTCATCTGGCATATATGAAGAATCTATTTTACATAGTATTAGCAGGGTTATTATCTTGTAGTTTGAAGTATGTTGCAGATATATACTCTGACTTTTTAAGGCAAATTTGGGAAGCTTGGTGCTAATGCCTCAGCTATACCTTCCTCAGCTACCACTTTGAATATCTCTGCTGCTGCTAACAAGACATAAGTCTGTCAAGTTAAGAGACTCACTTTAGTCTGAACCTCTCAGTATCAGAACAGGCAGAGGAAATGTAACCTAACACATAAGGGTCATTCAGCCCAATGCAAGTATTTACCAAATCGCACTGTGTTTATTAGGGGTGATTCTGACTTCATGCTTCACATAAAAAACTATTATATTATTCTTGCAACATTCATTGTGAGGAAAATAGCTATTATATTGATTTATATTATAGATGAAATGTTATTTGTAGCACCAACGTTGCACTTGTACTCTCCTGACTGATTTCATCAAGCAAGCATTCTCTGTTATTGTCCTTTTTTCCTATCCCACTATTCAGAAGTGAGAGGCTTGACCTTTCTATTTGAAAATGTTTTACAAGATACTAAATACAAGTAGAAAGTAATCTGTGAAATAGTAGAAGAGATTAGAAGGCCTACATTTGCAGAAGTTATCGAATCATGCTGGAGAGGCACAAAATAGCAATGCTTCAAGGGCTGGAGAGTACAAAGTAGGGGGGGATCTAGAAGACGGTACATATGCAAATAAATTACAGCAAAAGCCAGTCATTTCTTCCAGTAGATGAACAAAATGTGGCTACATGAAGATAGGTCTCTGCCCCTAAATAGGATTCTTATTTTTTAAACATAAAAAATAAATCACCATAAGAGTTTGAAAATAAATACTGTGTCAGGATAGAGCAGAAGATTTAGTATTCCAGTGTCCCAGACTAAATCAATATCTGGCATCCTATCTGGTCCACTTATTGAGAGAACATGATTTGCTTTTTCTTTGCATCACTTTAATGGATTTCTTTTCCTATTGAATAATACCTCTATGCAGATACCAGTTTTAAGTTTATTCAGGTGAAAATTCTCTTTGTACAGATTATGTACTTATGTAGGATTGTATAGAGTGGAGTGCTGCCTATAGAAGTGCAGTTTACTTCTTTATGTTATATTCTAGTAAGCAAGGTAAAAGAAAGCAATGTATTTCACTGTTAAATTCAGACAAATTCAGGTAAATATAGAGCTTCTGACTCCCTTAACAAATTGAAATTCTAAATCTACCCACCTTCATCAGCCTTCAGGTAACAGGAAAAGGTGAGAAACATGTAATAGGAGTTAACATAAGGGCCAGATGGAGGAACCTACAAACTACAGGCCAGTCAGCCTGACCTCAGTGCCAGGCAAGATTACGGAATAGGTCATCTTGAGTGCAATCACACTGCACTTACAGGATGGCCAAGGGATCAGGCCCAGCCAGCATGGATTTAGGAGGGGCAGGTCCTGCCTCACCAACCTGATCTCCTTTTATGATCAGGTGACCCACCTGGTAGATGTGGGGAAGGCTGTGGATGAAGTCTACCTGGACCTCAGCAAGGCCTTTGACACTGTCCCCCGCAGCAAACTCCTCGCCAAGCTGTCAGCCCTTGGCTTGGACAGGAGCACACTGTGATGGGATAGGAACTGGCTGGAGGGCCGAGCCCAGAGAGTGGTGGTGAATGGTGCCACATCCAGCTGGCGGCCAGCCACTAGTGGTGTCCCCCAGGGATCAGTGCTGGGCCCCATCCTGTACAATATCTTTATTGATGATCTGGACAAGGGGATTGAGTCCATCATCAGTAAGTTTGCAGATGACACCAAGCTGGGGGCAGGAGTTGATCTGTTAGAGGGTAGGAGAGCTCTGCAGAGGGACCTTGACAGGCTTGACAGATGGGCGGAGTCCCACATGATGACATTCAACAAGTCCAAGTGCCAGGTTCTACACATTGGCCACAACAACCACATGCAGTGCTACAGGCTGGTTGGAGAGCAGCCAGGCAGAAAGGGACCTCGGGGTACTGGTTGATGGTAGGCTGAACATGATCCAGCAGTGTGCCCAGGTGGCCAGGAAGGCCAATGGCATCCCCTCCTGTATCAGGAACTCTGTGGCCAGCAGGAGCAGGGAAGTCATTCTGCCCCTGTACTCAGCACTGGTTAAGCCACACCTTGAGTACTGTGTCCAGTTCTGGGCTCCTCAGTTTAAGAAGGACATTGAGATACTTGAACATGTCCAGAAAAGGGCAACAATGCTGGTGAGGGCTCTTGATCACAAGCCCTACAAGGAGAGTCTGAGGGAGCTGGGGTTGCTTAGTCTGGAGAAGAGGAGGCTCAGGGGAGACTTTATTGCTGTCTACAACTACCAGGTGGGGGTTGGTCTCTTCTCCCAGGCAAGCAACACCAGAACAAGAGGACACAGTCTCAAGCTGTGCCAGGGGAAGTTTAGGCTTGAGGTGAGGAGAAAGTTCTTCACAGAAAGATTAATTGCCTGTGGCATGGGCTGCCCAGGGAGGTGGTTGAGTCCCCCTCCCTGAAGGTGTTCAAAAAAGGATTGGACATGGCACTTGGAACCATGGTTTAGTTGTCATGAGGTGTTAGGTATTAGATAATAGGTTGGACTTGATGATCTCTGAGGTATTTTCCAACGAGGTTGATTCTATGATAATAAATTATTAAACCATTAAATTAATTATTGCAATCATTAATGCCCTGATCTTAAAATAATTATATTAATATAAGTACTGTTGGCTCGATTGACCAGGAATTGTCATAGAAATTGCATCTTACAGAACAAGAATTATAGCAGGTTTGTGTACATGCATGTTATTAATTTGCTCTTTCCCCCCCCCTTATCTAACTTGACCGTTTCTAGGACTGGAATAGAGTTGTCTGCCACTTTCCTCAGTCCCAGTAGGCATCTTGCTTTTGGCCCCAGCAATGGCACTATTCCCTAGTGAAAGCAGAGAGTACTTTGCTCTAATGTTGAGTCCAAGTCTACACGATATTAAGTCTGAGTTGCAGTTCTTTGAGTTGCAGCTCTACTGGCCAGAAGGTCCACTATCTTTAGCTGCTTTTTTCAGTATATGGCTAACAAAATTTCAGCTATGTGGTTTAGTTCCTTGGAACTGTATTATTTTATCCAGAATGCTGTTAATCCTCACATTGTCCCAGCCTTTGATACCAGTTCTGCTAATCAGTCCCTTTTACTCTAAGCAAAGGAAACTCAATACTGTCTATTTACTTCTGAAATCTCTCAGAATTAATTTGTGTTTGTGTCTGTTACAACGATATTCATCCATTTCCAACCCATATTCTCTTGTCCTACCACTAGCTACATGGGAGACAGATCAGCCTTCATCTTGCTAAAACCTCCTTTCAGGTAGTTGTAGAAAGCAACAGGCTTTCCCCTCAGAATTCTTCAGACTGATTAACCCCAGTTCCCTCAGCCACTCCTCATAAGGCTCATGCTCCAGACCTCTCACCAGCTTTGTTGCCTTTCTCTGGACACACACCAGCACCTCAATGTCCTTCTTTAGTGAAAGGCCCGGAACAGGGGCAAAATCAGTTTTGTGTTATCTGCAAACTTGCTGAGCCTACACTTTGTCCCTTCATCCAGAGAACTGATGAAAACATTGAACACCACTGGGGAACACCACTAGCTACAGGCCTCCAACCAGAGTCAGTGCCACTGACCACAATCCTCTGTGCTCTGTCATTCAGCCAGTTCTCAATCTACCACACAGTCCACTCATCTAACACACGCTTTCTTAGCTTGCCTGTGAAGATGCTATGGGACACAGTGTCAGAAGCCTTGCTAAAGTCAAGGTAAGCAGCATTCACTGCTATTCCCTCATCTACTGATAAGTCATACCATCATAGAAATCTATTAGATTGGTCAAGCATGATTTCCCCTTTGTCAATCCATGATCACTACTCCTGATAATCTTCTTTTCCTCCACATGCTTAGAGATGACTTCCAGACTAAACTCTTCCATCACCTTGCACAGAATCACAAAATTATAGGGTTTGGAAGGGGTTGTATCAAAATTGTCTCAGTAAAGAAAAAATGGCATGTCCTTGTCATAGGGGACTCACTTCTGAAGGGGATGATTTGCTTGTTTGCAGATTGGACACACTTCTTAGGGAAGTCTGCTGCCTCCCTGGTGCAAAGGTCAAGGATGTGAAAAGAAAACCTTCCACTGTGGTTCAGCCCTTAGATTACTGCCTGTTACTAACTGTTCAAGTGTGTAGTGATGAACTTAAATCAAGAAGTCCACAGGCAATTAAAAGATACTTCACGGTCTTGAGACAACTGGTTAAAGAATCAGGAGCATAAGTAGTGTTCTCCTCTATCCCATCAATTGCAGGCAGTGATGAGGGCTTTGACAAGAAAGGACATCAGATGAATTCTTAGTTTTGATCCTGGTGTCACTGGCAGAACTTTGGGTTCTCTCACCATGGGTTGGTGTATAAGACACCAGGCCTGCTAGCAATAGATGGGGTTAACCTGTGTAAAAGGATCCCAGGACAAGAATTAGCAGGGCTTATAAGCTAGATTCAAAGAGGGATGGGGATGTGAAGGGGAAGCAGGAAAAAAATCAGGCCTGCCTGCAACAAGCAGAGGGTTGACTCACTGTGGGCTCCTGAGGCAACAGAAGCCAGCAAGGAAATTCCCATGAAATACCTCAAGGAAATCAAGGGGAGCTCTGATAAGAAAGCAATGCAGCCAACTGCCCAGCTGAAGTTCCTCTACACAAACACACACAGCATGGGCAACAAACGAGGAGATGGAAGCTACTGTGCAGCTAGGAAACTGTGACCTGATAGCTATCACTGAGACTTGATGGGATGAATCCTATGGTTGTAGTGTGGCTACTGATGGCTACAGACTGTTCAGAAGGGGTATGTAAGGAAGGCGGGGTGCCCTCTATGTCAGGAAATGGAGAGTGTGAAGAACTGTCCCTGAAGAATTGCCATGAACAGGTTGAGAGCTTATGGGTAAGAATTAGATACAAAGGCAATAAAGGGAACCTTGTGATTGGCATCTATTAGAGGACACTTGATCAAGGGGAGCCCACTCCTGAAGCCATCCTACTCCAGCTGTAGGAGGCTTTGCACTCATGGGATCTTGTCCTGCAGGGGGACTTCTTCTACCCTGACATCTGATGGAAAAAATAGCACAGCAAGTTGTAGGCAACCGAGGAGCCTCCTGCAGTGCCTCCATGATAACTTCCTAAGACAGGAAATAGGCAGTCCTACCTGAGGGAATGGAATGCTGGACCTGTGGTCACCAAATGCAAGTGAACTCATCATTAATGCCAAGATGGGTGGCAGCCTGGGCTGCAGTGATTATGTACTTGTGGACTCTGAAGTCCTAAGGAATATGGGACAGACAGAGAGCAGAGTCAGGACTCTTATTTTTAGAGTCTTATTTTTACTATGCACCAGCTGCAGGGAAGATTGAACGCTACAATGGTTTGTTGAAGACCACTCTCAAAGCCATGGGAGGTGGATCTTTGAAAAACTGGGAGAAACATTTAGCACAAGCAACCTGGCTGGTGAATAGTAGAGGTTCAGTGAACCGAGCTGGACCGGCACATTCAGATCTGCTACGGAGAGTAGAAGGCGATAGAGTTCCTGTTGTTAGAGAAAAGAATCTGTTAGGCAAAACTGTTTGGGTATTTTCACCCTCAGGAGAGGCTAAACCTGTCCGAGGGGTGGTTTCAGCAGAAGGTCCGGGTCACACTTATTGGGTAATGCAGGAAAATGGTCAAATTCAGTGTATTCCACAAAGAAATTTAACTTTAGCTGAAAGAGTTTAATTTCAGACTGTTGTACAGCTACAACGCGCCCAAAGGAAGAATCCCTGAGGAATCTACAGTGCACGAACCCTGAGAACCCTGAGTCAACTGAGAGTCCCTGTGTTCCTGTTTGCCTTTTCTTCACTTCGTCTGTGGAGAGACAAGCTGGTTTCCATTTTCTTATTTCCTGACTTTTTTGGACTTCTGAATCATCTACATCTGAATATAGCCGGAACGGACTATGAACTTTGCTCACGAACTGTAAATATTGTTTCCGATTGGATGGACAGTACGAACGACCAGTGAAATCGTTTAGAAGGGGTGGACTGTGACCGTTTGACACTGTGCCTTTAAGAAAGGGGCACACTGGCTAAATGTTTATAAAATGTTTTGGTATTCTAAATGAATTTCATTGGCCAAGTAATTGTGGGAGGTGAGATTGGACCCAGGGGAGCTGGGAACTTTCTCTCAGTCTTCCTTTCTTCGCTGTCCCTTTCGGCTGGATCTGCTTCTGGGCTTCTTGCCAAGAGATAAGAATTAACTAACTTCCTGTAACAGGCCTGTCCGCTTCTTCCCCTGTCCTGCTAACCATCCTCGTCTCTTCTTCTACCTCTTTGGGGGAGAAGGGAGGTAGGGGGTGAAGGGGGGCACAGGGGGAAGCCCCCTCTGTGGGGGGTCTGGTTTCTGGTTGAGTTCATTTGCTGTATATTCCTGTATATATTGTAAAATACTTGTATTTGTTGTGTTACATATAATCTGTTTCCTTGTAAAATATAATCTCATTTCTCCGACTGGGTTTAGCCGTGGTCTCTTTCTCAGTGGGGGAGGGAAAGCAGAGCCTTTCCTTTCAAACCACTACATAGCTACATTTCAAAATCTGAAGGGGATCTACAGGAAGGCTGGGGAAGGACTATTTAGAAGGGCTTGTAGCAATAGGATGAGGGGCAATGTTTTTAAACTGGAGCATAGTAGATTTAGGTTGGACATGAGGAAGAAGTTCTTTACAATAAGAGTGGTAAAATGCTGGAAGAGGCTGCCCAGGGATGTGGTTGTCCCTGGAGACATGCAAGATCAGACTGGATGTGGCCCTGGGCAGCCTGATCTAGCTGGAGGAGTTCCTGATTGCTGCAGTGGGTTGACAAGATGTCCTTTGAAGGTCCCTTCCAACCTTCCAATGCACTCTGAGAATCAGTGAATCTATGAAAGGGACATCTAGATACCATCTAGTCCAGCCCGTATGCCAGAGCAGGTTCACCTAGAGAAGGTTACACAAGACAGTATACCCAGGTGGGCTTTGGATGATTCCAGAAATAGACTTCACCATCTCTCTGGGCAGCCTGATATAGTGATCTACCATCCTCAAAGCAAAGAAAGTTCCTCCTCATGTTTAGGTGGACTTCCTATATTCAGGTTTGCGCCTGTTATATCTTGCCCTGTCACTGGGCACCCATGAAAAAAGACTGGCTCCACTCTCCTGACACACACCTTGTATTATAAATATTGATAAGATCCTCCCTCAGTTTTCTCTAGGCTAGAAAGCCACAAGTCCTTCAGACTTTCTTCCTAAGAGACATGTTCTTGTCCCTGATTATCTTTGTAGCCCTTTGTTGTAGCCCCACAAGCACTTCCCTGCCCTTTGTGAACTGAGGAGTCCAGAAGTGGACACAGTACTCCAGATGAGGCCTCACAAGGGTGAAATAGAGGGGGAGGAAAACCACTCTCAGTCTGCATGCCACACTCTTCTTGATGTACACCAGGACACCACTTGCCTTCTTGGCCAGTAGGGCACATTGCTAGCCCATGGTCATCCTCTTGTCCCAGGTCTTTTTCCACAGAGCTGCTTTCCAGCAGACCAGCCCGCAGCTTGTGCAGGCAGATGGGGTTATTCCACCCACGGTGCAGTAGCCTACTCTTGCCCTTGTTGATTTTCATAAGGTTACTCTCTGCCAAGCTCTCCAGTCTGTCCAGATCTCTCTGAATGACAGCACAGGCTTCTGGTGTGTCAGCCACGCCTCCCAGTTTTGCATCACCAGCAAACTTGCTGAGGGTCCACTCTATCCCTTCATCCAGGTCATTGATTGATATATTAAACAGGGCTGGACCCAGTACTGACCCTTGGGGAACACCACTTGTTGTGGACCTCCAACTAGACTCTGTGACACTGACCACAACCCTTTGAGCTCGCTCTTTCAGTCAGTTTTCAATCCACCCCCCATCTATTCATCTAAACCGTACTTCCTAAACTTGCCTATGAGCATACTGTGGGAGACTATGTCAAAGGCAGACAGCATTCACTGCTGTCTCTTCACCTATCCCTCCAGTCATGCCCTTGGAGAAGGCTATCAGATTAGTCAGGCATTTACCCTTGGTGAATCCATGTTGACTACTTCTGATAACCCTCATTTCCTCTACGTGCTTTGAGGTGACAGACAAAATGGCCTGTTCCATCATTGCAGGAATTAAGGTGAGGTTTACTGGCCTGTACTTTCCTGGGTCTTCCTTCTTTCCCTTTTTGAAGAAGGAAGTAACATTGGCTTTCCTTCAGTCTTCAGGCACCTTACCTGTTTTCCAGGACCTTTCAAAGACTATGAAGAGCTGCCCAGCAATGACTTCTGACAGCTCCCTCAGCACTTGTGTGTGCATTGCATCAGGACTCATGGAGTTCTGGATATCCAGTTTATTTAACTGATCTCTAACTGTCCCTTTCTTAAAGGCACAGCCTCAAATGGTCACACTTAATCCTCTCAACCAAGAGAAAGTCTTCTTCCCTCCAGCTGTTCTCTTACCTCCAGGACTGAGGGCTGGCATTAGCACTAAAGACTGAAGCAAAGAAGGCTTTCAATAACGCCACCTTCTCTGTATCTTCCATCACCAGGTCACTGTAATGGGTTGGGGCAGACCCCCTCCTCACCAAGCGCAGAAATAACGACTCAGACAAACTGATTGCAAAAGTAGTGGAGAGTTTAAATAGAGAACAGTGAGTGTGCACAAAAGGAAACATAGTGACAAGAAAGGAACCAAAGTAAACCCAGAAAGACTCCAAACCCCACCTGAGGGTGCATCCAAAACCCCCAGGGCTCCTTCTTCCCCCTCCCTCTGCTGGGCTAGTCTCAGCTGGCCAGGCCTGAGACTGCCCATCCCCCTGTGGCCTTGGGCCCAACCAGGCCCATGGCCGGGAGATCTCTCCCCCAGTTACCAAGTCTCGGAGAGGGAAGGAAAGAGGAAGTGCCAGACCCCACCGCAAAATTTATAGTGGTGCAAGGGATTATGGTAGAAATACCTAATTTCCTGAGTCCACCCACTGGGATGGACTTCTGGCCACAGGAAACACCCCTGTAGCAGAGGGCACCCAGCCCAAACTACGACAGTCACCTACCTCAGGCAGCAGTGGGCCCACATTTTGCTTGGTGTTCCTTTTCCTGCTGATCTACTTGAAGAAGCCCGTGTTATTTTTTTTACATCCTTTGCCAGATTTAATTCCAAGAGGGCTTTAGATTTCCCTATAACAACTCTACATACTCTGGCAGCATTCCTATACCCTTTCTAAGGCACCAGTCTCTTTTTCCACATACTGTGAACTTCCTTCTTCCATTTGAGATTTTTCCAGAAGCTCCTTGCCCATCCATGCAGATCTCTTGCCTCTCCCACATGAATATCTTACTCATGAGGGTGCACCAATCTTGAGCTTGGAGGAAGTGGTACTTGAATATTAACCATCTTTGGCTCCCTTCTAGAGCTGTAACCCATGAGATTCTTCCAAATAGGTCTCCAAAGAGGTTAAAATTGGCTCTTCTGAAGTTCATGGTTGCAATGCTACTTACTACCCTGCTACTTCCTCACATGATCCTGAACTCCACCACATCATGATCACTGTAGGAAATTCTGCTTAATGTAGGAGCCTGACTCCTACTAAAAGGACTTAATGTCTCAAATTCGATGTAATGATAACAGTATGATGTGGGGTGTAGGGTGAGAAAGGCCTCCCTGGAGCTGGAAGGTGTGAAATTCAGCAAGGGCCCTGATCCCTTGTGTTCTAAGGCAAGGCCTGCTCTTTAGGGAAGTTAGCAATAGGAAGATGTTAAGTTCTGTGAAGGCAGGACAGCGTGTTTTCCAGAGTTCACAGGATCACAGAATGTTAGGGGTTGGAAGGGACCTCAGGAGAGCATTGAGTCCAACACCCTTGCCAGAGCAGGACTGTAGAATCTGTAGCAGGTCACAAAGGAATGCATTCAGATAGGTCTTGAAAGTCACCAGAGAATGAGAGTCCACAACTTCTCTGGGGAGCCTGTTCCAGTGCTCTGTGACCCTCACAGTGAAGAAGCTTCTCCTCATGTTGAGGTGGAACCTTCTGTGCTGTAGTTTCTACCCATTACCCTTTATCCTATCACAGGGTGCAACCAATAGGAGCCTGTCCCCTCCCTCTTGACACCCAGCCCTCAGATATTTATAAACATTTGTTAAATCCCCTCTCAGTCTTCTCTTCTCCAGACTAAAAAGCCCCAGGTCTCTCAGCCTTTCCTCACAGAGCACATGTTCCACTCCCTTAATCATCCTGGCAGCTCTCTGTTGGACTCTCTCAAGTAGATCCCTGTCCCTCTTGAACTGGGGAACTCAAAACTGGATGCAATATTCCAGGTGAGGTCTCACCAGGGCTGAGTAGAGGGGGAGGAGAACCTCCCTTGATCTGCTGGACACACTCGTCCTAATGCACCCCAGGATCCCATTGGCCTTCTTGGCCACAAGGGCACATTGCTATCCCATGGATAACTGGTTCTCCACCAGACTCCCAGGTCCTTCTCCACAGGGCTGCTCTCTAGTAAATCACCTCCTAACCTGTACTGGTGCAGTTTATTCTTCCTTCCCAGATGAATGACTCTGCACTTATCCTTGTTGAACCTCATTAGGTTCCTCTGCCCAGCTCTCCAGTCTGTCCAGGTCTCGCTGAACGGCTGCACAGCCTTCAGTTGTATCAGTCAAGCCTCCCAGTTTGGTATCATCAGCAAACTTGCTGAGCAGACAATCTGTCGCTCTGTCCCCTCATCAATATCATTGATGAAGATGTTGAACAGGACTGGACCTAGCGTGGATCCCTGAGGGACTCCAAGCATATAAAAAGTATACTAGTATATTGTTCAGTGTGCATCCACCACGGAAGACCTCAGTGCATCTGCACTCACCACCAAAGACCTACTTTGAGATCTGCACCAGTCCTGGGAATACATTGCTGGAACAAAGGATGGTGACATCAATCTTTTTTCTCTCTTTTGCCTTCTTGTTCTTAAGAGTCTTCTACTCTTACAAACTATTTCATCTTTAAGACATAAGAAACCAAAAGCCCAGGGTAGCTCAGCAGTCAGGTTGAACATCCCCAACCTTCCCATCACTGACCAGACCTTCTTTGTTAGCACAGGGTCCAGCAGCATACATCTCCTAGTAGGGTCCTCCACCAACTCCATCAAAAAGTTATCAGTGCACTGCAGGAACCTCCTGGACTGTTTATGCTTTGCTGTGTTGCCTTTCCAGCAAATATCAGGGCACTATGATTATGAGGGTCATAAGACTACTTTAAGCTGTATGCAGAAGGCCTCATCAACTTATTCTTCCTGATCAGCTGGCCTATAGTAAACACCTACTACAATGTCAACTATATTAATCTGCTCTCTCACATAAGAAACCAACTCCATCACCTTGCCTTGCTGGTGTGGCTTTTTAAAAAAGTATGTATCCATCCATCACAGCATTTCAGTCATGCATGCCATCCCACCATGACTCTGTAACTACAATGAGATCATGGCCCTGTGACCACACCCTCACCTCTAGTTCTTCCTGTTTATTCCCCATGCTGTGTGTATTGGTTTACAGGCATTTCAGAGGAGTAGTCAAGTAAGACATTTTCCAGGGAGAGGTTAAGGAGATCCCAGTGTAGCCATACAAACCCTTGAGCTGGCTTTCTGGCTCTCCTGTGTTGGAAGGCAACTAAGGAACATTTGCAGCTGCTCTGGTTGGTCTGGTCTGTTCCCTGGTTGGATGGGATGGCATAAGCACTGCCATCTTGAACTTTCAGTTTAAAGCCCACCTTACCAAGCTGTAAAGCTTGATTCCAAAGATTCCCTTGCCTCTTCAAGACAAGTATATTCCATCCCTCTCTAACAGGTTATAGTCATGAAAGAATGTCCCATTGTCATAAAGCAAAAAGCCCTCCTGATGGCACCAGACACGTAGCCAGAGTTGTTATCTATTATTAATCTATTTCTGGCTGCCCTCTTTCCTCTAACTGGTAAAACTTAGGGAAAGATACATTTGGGCACCAATGTTTTTCATGTGCACTACTGTGATTTTACAGTCTTTCTTGATTCTGCTCAGGTTCTGGCTCACTGTGGTGTTCATACCCACATAGGAGATTAACATGGGTAGCTCTTAATGAGGTGCAGCACCCTCTCAGCAAAGTTTTGGATCTTAAGCTCTCAAGAAGCAACATAACTTTCATGACTTGCTGTTGGGTCAGCAGCTGGACATCTCATTACTCTCTAAAATAGAGCCACCCACTATGAGCACATACAGTTTCTTTTTACAGTATTCCCTATGTGATGTTGGTGAAGAATCTCCATGAAGAGCTTGCTCATGATAGTCTTAAGGTGTTAAAGCTTCATATCTGGTTTTGCTAAAGATATTAGAGGGTGAAGGATGAAGCAGAGTCCCCCTTTTTTGGGTCACCAGAGTTCAAAGTGCCTCTTTCTCAATGTTGCCTGCTATAGGAACACTGTTTTGAAACAACCTATCAATCTCTATCTCATCTCCTCTAGTGCTACTACATGGCTTTGTGACTGCTCCTTCCAACTTGGCCACTCAGCAAAACAGATAGTCAGCCTGCACACACCTTTTGCAGGATGTATGCTACTCTAACATTAGAAGTTACTCATAATTGGAAGGATCTAGGCACTCCCTGCAACCTGCCACCTGTACTGAAGAATCCTTCCTGTCCAGGTCCATCTGGGTGACTCAGACTCCTCTGGGGCTCTTGCTGTAAGAACACACACCATTTTGACAGAGAGCTCTGAAGTACTTCCCTGAGTTGCACACCTACAAGTGGAACATGGGGCCCTCTCTGCCCACTATCTGCTGCACACTGCCCTGTTGCTGGCACTCCCATTGTGGTGGCAGTGGGCTGCACCTGGGTCTCTGCTTTCCCTTGTATGAACCCAGTCCCAGCACCCCCTGGTTACATCCAGCTAGTACTCAATTATTGGACTGAACCAGACAAGAGGGAGCTCCAGGACTGCTAATAAGTGATGGAAAGTTGTTTGCGGGGCACTTCTGCCACCTCCCTCAGTACCTTTGCGTGGATTCTATCCAGCACCATAGACTTGTGTGTGTCCACTTGGTGTAGTAGGTCACTGACCACTTTCCCTTGAATTATGGAGGCCTCAATCTGTTCTCTAACTTCTAGCTAACTGTTCTTAAAGTCTAAGGCAAAGGAGGCATTCAGTACCTCAGACTTTTCCTCATTCTTGGTCACTATGTTTCCCCCTGCATTCAATAAATGATGAAGATTCTCATTAGTCCTCTTTTTGTTGTTAATGTATTTATTGAAACATTTAAAATTGTCTTATGGAGGTAGCCAGATTAAATTCTAGGTAGGCTTTGGCCCTTCTAATTTTTTCCATCCTCCAATTCTTTTAACCTATACTGTAGAGTACTGTAGTCTCAATCCTCTTTGGACTTCAGACTGTCTTCCAGAAAGTGTGCCAGTGGCTGCACACAATCACCTTTATTTGGCAGTCAGTTTGTAGCCTTTCTAGTCATCCTACCACTTATTACCTGTTCTTTACCTTGGAAAGACTAAAATATTTTTCCATCCAGTGCTCACCAATGTTCTTGTTGGGGTTTTTTCTGTTGAGTCTGAGGAGGCATCATGTCTCTCTGTAACTCTGTAGTCCTCCTCATAATTTTTTATTCCCTTCTGATCTCCTGAATGAAGTTAAAACAGAAGTTTAAAAATGTGGCTACTACTGAAAACCAATATTGTGAGAATTACTGCAATTTTGCACCTTCATCTCTGGGCCAGTTACCTCCATCCCAATTTCCTTTTACTCATAGTCTGAGGCAATCTTTGTGTAGACTATATACAATTTAATTGAGGTTTTAAAGGGTACTATCTGTATTACCTGTGTCTGACTGCCTGTGCTCTGGCCTTTCATATACAGTATTTTTCATATATTTTATGGCACACACCTACTATAGAGTAAACAAAGCCTTCCCATGCACTCACACCCCATCCCCCCGCCCCCATACTCACTAATATAATTTGTTTGCTTGGCAATAAGATCATCCTTGCCTGCTGCTTCTGGCCCTGCGCCTCACCCTCTTCAGCAGCCACACAGAGATATGGTGCCACCTTCCCTCCCAGAAGTTTTTCTGTGGGTTTCACAGACAGAAACCTGAGGAGAACACAAAGAGCTTAACATCCTGTGCTCAACTCAACAGGGTAGCTTTCAGAACCAAGGAGAACATGGGAGAAGCACTGTTCACTTTGAACAAAATGTCCAACAAGAATGGTTTACCAGAAACACAGTGAAACTGTCTCCTTTACTACTACAGTCTTGGCTGGTTTTCTAATTTGTTTTTAATCTCAAAAAGCCAAAATATTTCCAGAAAGGAACCATCAGCTCCTAGTGTGTGGTAGCTGACCTAAGGAAAAGGTAACAGGAGAGTGATCAAAACAGGTCAGTTACAAATTGCCCTCTCGTATTTTTGGTTGTTGTTTTTTGGGGGAGGAGGAAACCTTTTTTCTTGTCATCTTAAGTAATCTTATCCTCAGAGCATATCCCAAAGTGGCTCTGCTTTATAAATTAGATGTGTTGCAATAAAACATTTAGCATGCTCTTCATCCTTTATTTACTGGCAAGAAAAAATACAACTGTTTTCAACAAAACAATTTGTAAAATTTGAACATGGATCTGAATCATACATTGTGCTATTTAATGCAGTAATGCCAACTCTTTCTGTTACTTTTTTTACACCTCTGTTCTATTATGTCTCATAATGTACCACAAATGTCTTTGATAATACAAAGGTTTTGTGCTATGTTTAGGTCTAGGTGATCTTGCCACTGTCCATTTTTTTAACAAAATTATTACTAGATTTTTATTAAGGAGCCATAATATAGCACCTGTCCTTTCAGAGCTGTATGTGCACAGAAAATCTGTTTTGCTAAGCATAAATCCATCCATGCTACCTTGCACTCTAAGCAGGGCAAACATTCCATGCGCTGTAAAGTTGATCTGAACATGTGTGTACGATCTGAACATTAAATCTGCAGTAGATGTGAAGATGTGAATATACAGCGTAAGAGCCATAGAGTGAATCTCAGGGTTTCCTTCAAACTGGTGTCCCAGTCTAGACAGCACTATGAGGTAGGCACAGCATAACATGATCTGATAGGGTTTTTTACAGTCTCTCATGCAACAGGGTTTTCATTCCTATTGAACTAAAAATATTTTTTTAAAGCAAATATTTTGCTCAATATCATTATCACTGAATCATAAGGACATCTAGGATTGTCACCACCATATTTCTTTTCTGTGAAAGAAAGAAGCTGACATTATAAAACACAACTGAAGGCACACAATAATAGGCAATAGGGAGAAGGCTAGTAACTTAGCAGATTAAGTTCTCAGTTTATTTGACATGATTTTATACAGCTTTCTAAACCCAACAAAAAGCAAGAGAGACAAAGTACTGGACATTCCAAATGAAAAGCCTGAAAACGACATACCTTTGAAAAAGCAAAAGTTAATTAAAACTTTGATTGCTGTTTCACAGGCATCTATAAAACTGTCACCCTGCAAGCTCACTCTTTGTTAGCCAATATGCTTAAGATCACAATGGGCTTTCAACTGTTAATAGATTCCTTTTCATTATTATTGGATTCCATAAGTATTCTGATTTCCAGAAAGGATAAGCAGGCTGAATAATGAGCCTCTTACAAGAACACAAGAGTTTAATAATAACATTAAGGTTCTTGCGGTGATATTCTTGTACAATTTTTTAATTATTATGCTATCCCTTAAAGAAGCTGAATTTATCAATAGCAGTTAGAATCTGTAAATATTTTATCACAGATAATTAAAATAATCTAACAGGACAGAGCTATATGAACCATCTCTAAGCTGAGAAAGCAGTCACTTAGGTTGAGTGGCTGTGCCCTGCAATATGCTGAAATGTAAAGCAAAAAAAACCAAAACTGTCCAAAATGCAGATTTGACTTACAAATTTGGAAGAGTATGTGTATATAACAAGTAATTAATATTAATACTTTTGTTCTCAGAATCAGTAATAGTATCAGTAGAAGTAGTAGTAGTAGTAGTAGTAGTATCAGAATTATTACCTCTTTGAAAATTAATGGAAAGGAAGTAAAATATATGATCTTGTGTTATGGTGAATAACATACACACATTCAAGAGCCAAAGACCATAGATGACTATTAATGAATGTTCTCCAGAGAAAGAGTAATTGGCCATTGGAATGTGCTGCCCAGGGAGGTGGTGGAGTCACTGTCCCTGGAGGTATTCAAGAGGGGATTGGACATGGCACTTGAAGCCATGGTTTAGTTAGTCTTGAGGTTTTGGGTGATAGGTTGGACTTGATGATCTCTGAGGTCTTTTCCAACCTTATTGATTCTATGATTCTATGACTTTTTTTGTTTCAACTTCTGATTTTTTTTCCCCAGAAACTCATTCATTTCTTTTGCCTAGAGTACATAATGAGTCACAACATAATGGGAATATGAGTAATGTTCAAGTGACAGACATTTTCCAAATCAGAGTGATGTTCCAGTTAAAGGTTGGATTTTTCCTCAGCCTTGTATTTTATGTAATTATAGCTGACCACAGTGACTATAAAGTGCTAAAACCTCCATATTATAAAGAATTGTGATCATTCCTTATTAAAATGGTAAACATCTAATAGCTAGGAGAGGTCTGGAAAATTATGTTCTAGTCCTGGAAATTCCCAAATCTCTTGTAACCATCAATTTAGTTCTTCATGGAAAGTAAACACTGATCAAATGACTCCTTTTGTGACCAAATGACTTTGTAATTTCTGGCTCATTGTTTTTGTAGCCGTTATAATAGCAGTGGTGAAATCTGCTGAAGGGTGAGGTCAGGAAGGAATTTTTCAGCTCCTCTTATTTTTCTCTATTTTTTAGTGTCTGCTTTTATGTATCCATATTTTAGTCTTGGTCATGCAGATGACAGCATTTATAATCACACATTTTTGTGGTAACCCAGTTATATAAATTATCTAAACAGATTAATACACTGAAGCATAAAAGGGAAAAAAACAAAAGTAATTTATAGATTTTCCTTTCTTTCTTCAGCTATGAGTTATTGTGGTAACAGATGCCTGCTATGTACATGCAGTAACTTTTATATATAACAACAAAAAAATTAATTTAATTAATAAAGTACCTAAATATTCAAACATAATCCCCATTCATCCAATATCTTAGATACTCATGTTAAAACATCATGGAGATTATTCTCAGTAGATCTCATTTTGTTTTTTCCTATAGATACTTCTGCTGCTACACTTAAAAATTGTTGTACTCCATCTGCATATCAAGTTGTCAGTCACTTCTGTCATTTTCTATAGCCCATAGAGGTAACAAAATATTCCCTTATCTTTACTAAATTTCCAATTTGATCTTCTTTTGATGCACACTTGTACAAATTCTACAACTACAAATTCAGCTGTTCCACTCCATCCCATGAAAACAGCAGAATACAGGCATGTCCCCATGCTGGCACTTCAGTTGTTCAGTTGTAATTTGACAATAGCATTACCAGTATATAGTAAAAAGCAGGTTTGGGGGTTCTTGTTGTTGTTTAGTTGGGTTGGTTTGTTTGTTGGGGTTTTGTGTGTGTGTGTCTAGATTGTTAGAAGAATCTTATCAAGTGAACTATTTGTGACTACCTGTCTAGTCGCAGTGAACCAGCAGAATCTCTGCTCCTCAAGGGAATTGTAAAGCTGCATTTTTGTATGTAAGCAAACATCACAGGATTGGATGAGACAGTGTCTCACTGCAATATAGGAATTTGGTATTCTGGTAAAATCTGCTTTACTGCTTGTTTCAGGATTTTTTAATGTTGTTTAATTAACTGGATCCTATTTAAGTTCTATTGAATATCAGCCTAGTCATGGGAATTGAATCCATGTCTCTTCTCTACTGCCATGTATCAAATGAGTAAGAGGAGTTGAAAGGAGCCAAACCTTTCTTAGTAAAATCCACCTAGCTACAGTAGTTAAGGCAAAGAACTTGATTGAAAGGAGACTGAAGTATCCAAGGAAAGGTTAGAAAAAAAGATGAAGTATGTTTACTTTAGAGGAAAGAATAACAGGCCAGCATTCCCAGATATCAGTAATATACCTGATTGCTTTTTCTGTTTTGTATCTGGTCATATGAATATGCAGTACCAACTGCATCTAGCTGCAGTATCATCAGAGATTAAAACAAAGATTTCCTTGTCCAGTTCACTGCATAGCAATTAACCCTTCTATCAGTTAACGCCGTCAGCAACACAATCCAATCCATAATCTAACAAAAATCTTTTACATGGCCATACATATTATGCTTTACATCATATAAGACAGCAGTTGAGTGAGCAACAAATCCAAGAAGCCTCTGATTCAGTTTCCACTGATGAACCATGGATACAGAAATTAGAAGGGTTTTACTTTTGATTATTCCACAGATACAGGTGAAGAATTTCTTGCCAAACATTAAAGTGGTCAGAAAAGCATTTCTTAATATTGCCCATCAGGAAGACCATATCCTGAACAACAAGTCATGACATTAATTCCCTCAGTTCACCTGAAATGTCATGTTTTCAGCTAAATTATGGGGAATATAATTTTCACATAATTATAAGAGCCCAGGATGTATTTTATTTCATAATCTGACCCTCAATCAGGAAAAAGACCTGAAGGAGAGAAACTAAGACTGTTTAAAAAGCAAAGCATTAATGGAGAGGTGAAGTATGAGAGTCTTAAGGAATAAAGGAGGCTGGATGAAACTTGAGAAGAGACAGTGCATAGAACATAAATGGGGACAGATCAATAAGTGTAGTGGCAACTAACACCTGCAAGTGTTTAAATTTCCACTGTTCTGGATCTAGTGATCTCACAGGGCTATAATTCGCTCATCCTTGGATTTTACATCATTATTTTTTCCATGTTTTCTAAATCTACAGAGGCTCTCATTTCATCAGCACATTTTGTAAGTGCAACATTCTGAAAAATTTCTGTATTTGCATATCCACATCCCAGCTACAGTAGTACTGAATACTTCGTAAAGCATCTCAGTAGCTTAAACAATGTCTTCTATAGAGCTTCCCTCTCTGATTTACAGTTCATTCCTTCAGGGTCATCGGATCAAGATAGAACAAGCAGGTAAAGACTTCAGAAAAGTTTGGTGAGAACAACCACTCTTTAGAAAGCAGAAACCAGATATTCAGATCTAAGTAAAACAACAAATGCTCATATTGCTAGCTTTTTTTCTCAGCGGCCATGAAGCTCATGAGATTAATGTTATAAATCTCCATCACTGCAACTTTTCACATAATTTCTATTAAACTCATCCAAAATGCCATCTTTTGGAAATGCTAGTGTTTCTTTACTTCTGTGTGAAAATTCTTTATAACCTGCTATATCCTTTGCATGTTTCTAAATATGCATGCTAGAATTCTAATAACCATAATAAATGTTTGATAGCTTTGATTCCCTGTTCTGAGAAACCCCTAGGACACCTTTAGTCCTATGTGCCTCTTCCCAGCTTTTAAAAAAGATGAGTCAAGCTGGACTTTTCAGCAACAGACTCAATGTTTAAGACACCATTCTGCAGTTGAGAGGCACCAGATGAGTGAATTTGAAAGACTGAACACTAAATCAATGTAGTATAACAAAGGAATCCATAAAGCATACATAAATATCTAAGATCCCAAGTTCTTACAGCTAAGTACCATTATTTTAAATTGTTGCCATTTATATCTAGATGCTTTTTGTTTAAAACTTGCCAAATGCAGGTATAAGCAATAGTGAGCTAGGACAAAACATGAACTTTGTTTGGTCTTTAGCCAGCGAATGAGTTTTCTGGATTCTCAACAAACCAGTTCAGCTGCATTTTAGTTACAGCTAAAGTAAAAACAGCAGCAACAAAACCCTTTCCCATTATAACAAAAATTCTAGGCCACCTCAAGAGATAGTAAAGAAATTATCACCTACTAAAACAAAATTAAAACCAAAAGGACAGAAGAGGAAAATCACATTAAGAAATTATGCATGTACAATAAAGTGAGGCGTGCTTCAGGAATGTTGAGAAATCACAGCTCTGTCTAGAATTTTTAAGAATAAAAGCTGCTCAATGGAGACTTTGTAAAGATACAGCCATCATACCCTACTTGTTTAAATGCAGCCATATGAGTTCGTAGGCAGTACTAGTAAGAGAAATTTCCTTCCTTCACTTACTTAATTTCTCAACTCTCTTTATTTGTTCAATTTAAACCCATAGATTTCAAAGACCCATAAGACTTACAATATTTTTAAAAACAGGAGGAAAACATGATTATTTTTTCTTTCTGTATCATGAAACAGAGAAGACTCATTTGGCCTTGAATGCCACATCTCATTCTGGACAATGGAGACTTATGTGTTGCTTCAGCAAATAATGATTAGAAAAAGAAAATAAAAAAGGAGCAATGAGAGCTGTGATTACTCAACATTCCTGAAGCCACCTCTGTGAAAGATAATGAAAAATGTTTTTATAAACATATTAATGGCAAAAGGAGGGGCAATGTGGCAGTTTTAGGCTATGCCTTTAAAATTAAGCTGCAGATTTCAAGCAGAAAAGTAAAAAAATATAAATAATTCACTACTGGGTGTAAAAAGGAAAACAAAAGATTATTCTAAATTTCATTGGACAGAATGTCGGGTATAGAAGCAAGTGTTCTATAAACATCTTACACATTTTACTTCCATCCCCATTCCTTCTCTTCTTCTCTGGTCTGGCTGTTCTGCCGGGAAGATAACACTTCTGTCCTTGAGATAAGACTAACACTACTTTCTTCCAGCTTCTCTCTCTCTGGGTACAGGGGGATCTGGGAGTTTTGGGGGGGTGGGGGGCAGTGGAGCAGCTTCCTTGGTCATTTTCACCAGGGGGGTTTCCGTGCTATTTTCTGATTGTAAATACCTCTATAATATTGTAAATACTGTATATTTGTACATATTCATTGCATTCCATTGTAGAGTGTAGTTGTTGCTTTGTAAACACAGTTCCCATTTACTTCCATCTGAGCTGGTTGTGCTTAGTTAATGTGAATGGGAAACTGTAACCCACCACAGGCAAGGACAACCTCCACTCTTTATTGGACATGGAGGGGAATATAATAACGAGAGATGAGGAAAAGGCGGATGTACTTAATGCCTTCTTTGCTTCAATTTTCAATAGTGGGATAGGTTATCTTCAGGACAACTGGCCTCCTGAGCTGGCAGGTAGACAAAACATCAGAATGAGCTGCCCAGGGAGGTGGTGGGGTCAACATCTCTGCAGGTGTTTTCAGAAAAGACTGGATGAGGCACTTAGTGCCATGGTCTAGTTGATTAGTTAGGGTTGGGTGATCAGTTGGACTTGATGATCTTGGAGGTCTCTTCCAATCTGGTTGATTCTGTGATTCTGTGATTCTTTCCAATTTTCTTCAAAGATTAAAAAGGAAATTAATAAATCCTTCAGACACAAATGGTTTAAATTAATTAAAATCACAACAACCAACTTAATTTACCTGCTCTATATTACATTTTAAATTTCTTTAAAATGATGAAGTTTTTGTTGTTTAGCTACTTTTTGCTTTTGGCATCTGTTCATGTCTGGTTTGGGTGTTCTTCCTTGCTTACCGGTCTCTGTCTTCAGGGATGTGCATGTAGTCATATACTTGTACATCAGGCCTTTACTTAGCTATAAGTGATATTCCTGTCCAGAGGAACTTATGATGACAACAATTTGAGAGTCCACTGTATGTGCCTATATGTTGAGATTTGCTGCACTGAGGCATTGCACGGTCAAACCCCTCATCAAAGGTACTTGATCAGCAGCATTGCTGTATATGCAAAAATCACATCTTTCCTTTGTTTTCTACCATTTCTCCCCCTCTCCCCCCACCCCCCCCATTATATTTACAGGGAATCCTTTGGCAAAACTACTTGGTAGACTTTTGGCTCTTGAAGTGACTTTTGCATTTATGTGATGCCATATAAAATGATAGAGATGTTCAACAAAGGAGGTGAAATCCAAATCAGCATTTGAAACATGAATTTTGTAGAATTTGACTGCAATTTTCCATATTGCTAAGAATCTTTAAACAGCTTATAACAATTATTCTTTAATGAGCATAATAAATATGTGGCCAGTTCTATGGTAATGCATAAACCAGAAAAGCTCAGAGGGACCTGTTGGAGTCTCATGTGTGATAACATAAAGTTAATAAAATAATTAACAATTATTTGTAAACATTCTGAAAGTGTATTAAATAGAGAAATTAAAACGCTTCCAAATTAAACATTCCACCCTTAACCACAAAACTAACCAACCAACCAAAAAATCTCTGCACTTAAAAATTTTCTATAAGGCATACATTTGCCTTAAAAATAAAAACAAAGCTAATAAATTACATTTTAGAACTATTTAAAAGACACTCATGGAGAGACCTAGGCTGGAAAAACTCTGGAAATTCTATTGTGGAAGTAGAAACATGAATGTAAGAGGGCTGTAATTCATGCCATTATACCTGTTGGAAACAATTTGTGTGAGTTAAGGACAGCATGCCAGCATAAACTTTGAATTTATTGGGTTTTGTTGCTTTAAATCAGACCCTTCACATTATTTAAACATAGGTTTCGTATTTAATATTCAGAGCAATAGAACACATACATTTGGCTGCTGATAGATACATAATTCATGTTGGTGAGATGCATACCTTATAACACTTAAGTGGTTTATTAAACTTGTTTCATCTGAAACAGGATAAATTCTGTAATTGATGGCAAGTCATTGACAGATCTTACATCTATCATATTAAAGATTACCTTATGTTATAGAAACTGTTCTGCTTTGGCCTTTCCTGAAGAGAAAAATATATGAAATATGTTAATGCTGTTTTAAAATGACTTAAACCTGAACTCCTACATGAAATTAGTTTAGTAGTCTCAGCTCAGTCCCTAGCAGACTGTGAAGCAAGTATATCAGGAAAACTATCACAGATAATTTGGCACCAGTCCAAAGGACCTGGAGCCTCTGATCTAAAGAGGCCTGGCATTGAGCCTGGGATTGCTGAATAGCTTCTTATTTTAGGGACTATGAACTCTTGAAGTCAGAAGGGAGGTCATATTGTGCAGGGAGGTTATTTCTATACTCTTTGCTCACTCTCAAGTCTATAATTCATAGCAGAATTATTTTAAATTATCCCACCTATTTGATGAGCATGGATAGGAAAAAGGGGATTGTCTCTCTCAGACTGTGAATTCCATGCTGATCTACTGGCAATGTAGTAAAATCTTCTGTCATTTTTGTTATCTGTACAGCTTTACAAGTATGAACTGGGAAGAGCCTTAGACTAGAGCGGGCTATAACTAGATTGTGACGTTACAAGCATTATGATGACCAACATTTCTTCTGTTGTCTGCATGACAAGTGGTTGAAATACTAACAGCCAGCAATAATTAATTTGTCTCTCTGCTCCTACTGTATGATAACAACAGAGTGATATTTTGAGATGGAGGTTTTAATGCTAAAAAGACATGTCCACACTAAATAGATGGGTCAAGGTGACTAAAATAACATAAAGATTGTGACACAGTAGTGGTTAACCCCCCTATTTTTTAAAGAATGGATGAAGGTAGATTATCAAGTTAGTAAATACCATCTAGTATTTTTTCTTCAAATGCTGTTGTTTGTTTCTTTAGTAGTCAGGCTGGAGTAATGATCATTTAAGAAAAAATTTTCTCAAAACTTCTGCAACTCCTGCTCATCACCAAGGCAAGTGGAACCCCACTGCTAAGATCTCTCTATAGGTAATATATTATTAAAGCACTTTCTGAGGTGAGATTATCCCAGCTTTCTTAAAGGTTTTGAATAATACAGCTGTTAATGTTCACATCGGAAGTGCCAACTGAGATTTTAGGTAACAATGACAATGAAAATTAACAGAGTAGTTACACTGCAGTTATGCTAGTGTGGTGGTTTGAGCCACCTCTTGTTTTATCTGGTCGAATGCTACCTGCTGCTCAGGTCCCCATACGAAATGATTTTTCTTCCATGTTACATGGAAGAGAGGTTTCACAATTCAACTGTACTCAGGAATGTGCATTTTCCAGAAGCCCACAAGCCCCCAAAAAGGACTGTCTCTCTTGTTCGTGGGTTGCACCATAGTGGCTACCGGGCTCACCACCTCCTGAGGGATGTGGCAATGACCACCTTGCCATCAAACACCCAGGAACTGGATCTCCCTGGCAGGCCCTTTTACCTTGCTTCTCTTTATGGCAAAACCGGCCTCCAACAGGATATCAATTATTCTCCTACACTTCTGGTAAACTTCTTCTGCTGTGTCACCCCATACAATGATGTCATCAACGAACTGCAGATGTTCAGGGGGCTCCACCTTTCTCTAAGGCTGTCTGGATCACCTCATGGCAGATGGTTGAGCTATGGACCCAGCCCTTAGGCAACCAATTCCATTGGTACTGTACTCCCCTCCAGGTGAAAGCAAACTGTGTCCTGCATTCTTCTGCAATGGGAATGGAGAAAAAGGCATTAGCAATGTCAATTGTGGCATACCACTTGCCCGCCTTCAATTCCAGCTCGTACTGGAGCTCCAACATGTCCGGCACGGCAGTGCTGATCGGAGGAGTCACTTCATTCAGGCCACGGTAGTCCACGGTTAGTCTCCGTTCCCCATTTGCCTTCCGCACTGGCCATATTGGGCTGTTGAAGGGTGAGTGAGCCTTGCTGATCACCTTCTGGCCCTCCAGTTGTCGAATCAGTTGGTGTATGGGGTGCAGAGAGACTCTGTTGGTCCTGTATTGCCTGCAATGCACTATGTGCGAGGCAATAGGTAACTTCAAATCCTGCATCTTATAGCTCTCACTATGGAGTGGTCATCCAACAGCTCAGCATGGTAGACAGCTGTTCTTTGCCTGCAATCTCTACAGCTGCTACCCCAAATGCCCACTTGTGCCCCTTAGGGTCCTTGAAGCATCCCTCCCGCAGAAAGTCAATGCCAAGAATGCAAGGTGCATCTGGACTAGTCACTACATTGTGCTTTTCCCACTCATTCCTGGTCAGGCTTGTGAGTCAAATCTTGTGAGCCCCCTGTGACTCCCTGAATGCTTATGGGCTCAGCCTCTTTGTACCTCAATGGTATCAGGATGCATTGGGCCCCTCAGTCCACCAGAGCTCAGTACTTCAGGGCTTCTGAAGTGCCAGGCCATTTCACATAGACATCCCAGTACACTCTGTTGTCCCTGGCCTCCACCTGGCTGGAGGTAGGGTACCGCTAATGCTGGCGGCAATGCCCACACTTGTCACAGGCTCCTGTGTTACTGGGAGAAAGGTCTCTTGAGTGAGAGGGTCCTTCTTTATGAAGGACCATCTCATAGGCACCTCATCTGGGTCTGAGGGAAGCTGGCCATCTCCATAAATTATTGCCAGCGCAGCCATCTGTCTCATAGCTGTCCATATAATTGTGGCCCAGGACAGGTTGTCTTTTGAGCAGTACCAGCTCTTCGTGACATTGAGGATCTGGGCCCAGAAAGTGTGTGTTCCATCAGTTTTGTCTAACTCTTTGTCCAGACCAGCATCACGAGTCAGGGAGCCTAAAAGCTTCACCTCCCTCTTATCCAGGTCCACCGTGTCCACCCCTTCATCCCACCATGTCAGGGCCCAGCTTAGTATTGTCTCACCC
Organism: Dryobates pubescens; assembly: GCF_014839835.1. Lineage (NCBI taxonomy): Eukaryota > Metazoa > Chordata > Aves > Piciformes > Picidae > Dryobates > Dryobates pubescens. Next base: position 47,505,300 of record NC_071657.1, read on the forward strand.
TATTTTCATGCATAATCCAGATGAGGTTGCCTTAATTCCTTTCTGGGTAGAGATGTAACAGTTATTATTTCTTGATCCGAGTCATCCTCATACACCAGTGAATTCTGCAATTGAAAGAAAAGGGAAGGGAAATGAGCAGGGAGAGATAAGGGAAGGGAAAAATGGAAAGAAAGGGGTATAAGGAAAAAGGGGAGGAGGTAAATCTACCGAGAAATAATTTGGAGTCAGTTTGGAAGTAGAGAGGTTAAAATTCTCTTTAAACAGCACATATATGTATGTATATATATAACAATCACAGGAAGGGTTCACAAGGGTAAGGAACAAGGATGTATAGGGAGATATACAAAACCAACAGTCCTTAGGAGAAAGGTGGATGCAGCAGGGAGAAAGACTAGGCCCAACCACGTGGCAGAGAACCAGGAAGCCAAAAGTGAATATCTTAGTCCTCTTGTCCAGGCAAGGCAGAAGCAGGATGGGTGTAACCCATCACAGCTAGTTAAAGCTCACTGCTGGTAAAGGTAGATGTGCTGCATTAGTAACTCTTAAACTGTGTATGAAATACTCCACATAACACAACTTCTGGAAACTGGATTTCACGTCGGAAAAGTGAGAAGGAATCTGAACTATGACTGAGAATTCTGGGTTTCTCCCTTTGCCATTAATTAGCTTTTTTCCTGTGAAAAGGTATGCCAGTACATATAGATCTAGTACAGAAAATCACAAAAGGATATAAGCTGTGTTACTTAGAGAAAGATGACAAATGGACTAGACTGGTAACTTTCTTTTGATGTTAGTATTTGTGGCAGATGCTTTTTTTCTTCGTTTTTCCTAGAAAGAGATAACATATTTGGAGTAAGTTCCCAAGAGTTTTTAAAATGGTTGTTACAAGCTAGAAAATAACGAAGGCTTCAAACAAATTTTAAAATTTTCAGCTCAGGAGTCATTATATTAGCAAACTGTCATGACTACTTCCATTTGGTTATCTAATAGAGTATAGGTGTCTGGCTACCTGAGTGTTTCCCTTTGCAGTTAGTCTAGGATCCTTTGCTACAAGTTTTTTATTTATTTGACTATTTCCTCATAGCATCTCCAAAGAGTTGGGTTACTGTGGTTATAATTATTCTTTGATGCATGTATTGATGTTTTTAAATTCATTATTTATAATGTACAGCTATTTCCAGAGATACAGTGTTTGGACTGCAGGAGAGTTTCTGGTTGGTTTTGCCTTTGTATTCTTGCTTTAACAGTCTTAGATCCTGAATGGATTAAGGAGCTGAAGAACCTGGTATAAAGCATCAGCCTGCATAGCACTCTAACAAATTGTTTTCTATAATAAGAATGTTAATGGTAAAGATGATTGTGGAGCTTTAGGGTCTGATTCCACAGGCTTTAGTGACAGGAGTAATCTTTTTCACACAAGTAACTTTACAAAATTTACAGCTAAGATCCTTCCATAGAGTAATTTGTGGAAACAGGCTCATTCGTCTCCTCCATTAAATAGATTTTTTTTTTTAATTTAATGGTAATAATACTCACACATTTTTGAGACATTTTAGAATGTCCTACAGTTTTCTCTAACTGAGACTGAATGTACCAAAGCAGACAAATAAGATAGCCACTTTTAATAGCCCATTAATAAAAATCTTCAGATGAGCCTAGCAGTTAAAGAAATTAAGTTTCTTAGGAAAACATCAGGCTGAAAGCCTAAGGAAACACTTGTTTCTTTTTACTCAGCATCAAATCTGGACACTGTTCTTGGCATGGGTTGGGAGTGAGAAGGGGCTTGACCATTAAATAAACCATTTGTATTGTGCCATTTAGATTGCACTGTTAAATGCTAAAGTGATTGCTAGAGACAAAGCTCTTGAATGAGGAACCTGGTTGGCTTTGAGATGTGACTGGTAAATTGAAAGAGGCTTGTATGCCAGTGGAAGAATCCTGTTGAAGTAAAGAACTAAAGAAGTTACAGTCCTACAGTTCTTTGTAAAGAAGTTACAGTCCTCGGAAAATGTATCCAGCTGTGATATTGCTCCTTCAGGGCATCAAAAGAAAAGGAAAAAATTCAGTCTATAAGACAGATGAAAAGTGTCAGATTTGTTTTCCTCCCAAAGCAGACAATGTTTCTTGGCTCTCAAATAAGAACTGATGTAAAGATTAAGCTAATCCTCATTTATTTTGAGGAGATAGCATAAATATTTTGCAAATAAAATACTTCTAGAAAACGTTTTACCATTGTAACAGCAGTTCACACAGATGATTCTTTTCTACTGGGATGCAGAAAAACAGCTTTTTTTCATACTGTCTTGCTGTTGATCCAAGAGACCTCCAAAGTTAATGTTACAGAAACAGACACAAATCAGCAGTAAATTTCCACTGGCACCATGTTTCACACTGATATGTCTTGGACTTAGTTTAATGATGGTAGAATGAGTTTGATGATATTGGCTGCTGGCCCTAATCTGAGAGGTGGTGAAAGATCCTCTTCTCTCGTCTTTATTTTGACCGCAAAATGCTCAGCAAAACCCAGACTCTCACTGGCCTCAGCAAAAATGCAGAAAGGCAGGACCCTTAACACTTAACACAGGATTGGGCCTACATGAATGTGGCCATTTATCAATTAATTTTGCTGTTTGTCAGCAGTTGTGAAATAAACAACATGATATGCCTTTTTTAAACAGCTGGAAAATTATGTTCATACTGAAATTCCATCATTCACCTTCACATGGAATGCATTTTGCTCTGAGAGCTGAAAGGGAATCTAAATAGTGTCTAGATGCTCTCTCACCATAGTCATAAATGTTACAGTATTTGGAGGGGTTGGATGCTGCTTGAAGACAAAAGTATATTTTTTGTGGTGTTCATTTTACTTTGTATGTAACATGGGATTTTTATTATATTTTACACAAAAAAATAAGCAAAGCCAGAATTAATAAGATATTTAACATCCTTTGTGCAGTGTAATAAGGTATCCTATGGCATTCCTACTTGTCTCAGTTGGACTATAAATCCTGAAGGTTTTTCACTTGTGAGTAAAATTCTGCTATATTTACTAATCATGATGGGCTGTTACATGAGCCTATGAAATAATCTCAGTGGGGCAAACTCCTGCGTCCAATACTCCTGCATAAATTGAAATCAGCCTTTTTAATTTTTAATTAGTTACACCAAAAGCAGAATTCGGCCCAGCAATTTGAAAGTGCCAGGCAGGCAGTATTTGCCCAGCAGCATTTGCCTTCGAACACTTTAGTTTTGTCTTTCATTTGGAGCCACAGTCCTGTGTGTGTTAATGTGCCCTGTAGAACTGAATGAACAGAAAAAACACTGTAATGAGAAATTTTTACAACACCCATTATTAGATAAGCTGTCACCCTTCATTTCTCACTGAAGAGAATGGAAGATGAATGTATTGGAAGGGAGGTGGCACTAGGTCTCCACTAAGTTATGTTCCAATGCATTGCAAGACACAAATGGAAAGGGATTACAGCTAAACTAAGGCCAGTCATCTACCATTGTTAAATTAGAGCTGAAGAAGATAATTTATGATTTGTGTTTAGTCTCAGCATTGGTTTGGCAATTTATTTCAAAGACCTCAAACTGTCAGATTTGAGGACCAGCATCTCCTTTTAAAGATCTATCTAACATCTATCTAAGTTGCTTGTAATATTTGAATTATTTCTTACACCACCAAAATCATGGTGCTGCAGTATACAATGATAACCACAGACAGCAAGCTCCAGTTGTAAACTACTCTAACAAGTTATTTTTCAGCCTATTCTTTCCAATGCCTGTGATATTTTGCTATCTGAGATTGTAGGTGCATACTAAAAACATAACATCGAGCGCTTAGAAAACATTATCCAGAGTTATGCATCTAGCATTTAATATAGGTTTCTAGTGACATCCCCCTGAATTCAGTAGAACATACCTGATCTCTTAAAGGACTATTTGGATGAAGATAATGGGAGTTTTGAGTGAAGTTTTGAGTTTAGCACTGGAGTTGGCAGGGCTTATTGGGAGGGCTTTAAACTAGGTCTGAAGGGGGTGGGTGAGGAAGCCGGTCTCTCCAGAGAGGAGAGAGTGGGACATAAATTAGGGTTAATTGAGAAGTCAACAGCCCAGCTGAAGTGCATGTACACTAACGCACGCAGTATGGGTAACAAACAAGAAGAACTGGCGGTCTTGGTCCACCAGGAAGACAATGATATAGTTGCAATTACAGAAACATGGTGGAACAATTCACATGATTGGAGGACTGCACTGGGGGGTTACAAGCTATTTAGGAGAGACAGGCAAGGGAGAAGAGGAGGAGGGGTGTCCCTGCACCTTAGAGACTCTCTTGATGCCTCAGAATTTGAGGTTATGGATGAAAGGACTGAGTGCTTGTGGGTTAAAATCAGAGGGAGGCCTAACAAAACTGGCATCCTGATTGGAGTCTGTTATAGACCACCCAACCAGGACGAGGAGGCAGATGTAATATTCTACAAGCAACTGGAGGCTGTCTCAAGATCATCAGGTCTTGTCCTTGTGGGTGACTTTAACCTGCCAGATATCTGCTGGGAACTTAACTCAGCAGAGAGGAGGCAGTCCAGAAGGTTCCTAGAGTGTATGGAGAACAGCTTCCTGATGCAGCTGTTAAGTGAGCCTACCAGGGTCAAGCTCTGCTTGACCTGCTGTTCTCAAATAGAGAAGGGTTGGTGGGAGATGTGATGGTGGGAGGGTGTCTAGGGTGCAACAATCATGAGATAGTGGAATTTTCAATATGCAGGGAAATAAGAAGGAGCGGTAACAGAACCCTCACTTTGGACTTCTGGAGGACAAACTTCAGCTTGTTTAAGCAACTTATTAGAAAAGTAGCCTGGGCAGCAGCCCTGAAGAAAGAAGGTGTCCAGGATGGTTAGACCTACTTCAAACAGGAGCTCTTGAAGGCACAGGAACTGGCTGTGCCCATGTGCTGAAAGATGACCCAGCGGGGAAGGCAACTGGCCTGGAAGGGCAAGCAGCTCTTGAAGGAATTAAGGAAAAAAAAGAGTCTGTATCACCTTTGGAAAGGAGGGGGAGGCAACACATGATATGTTTAAGGATGTTGTTAGATGGTGCAGGAGAAAAATCAGAGAGGCAAAATCCCAGTTAGAACTTAAGCTGGCCACTGCTGTGAAAGACAATAAAAAGCATTTTTATAAATATATTAATGGTAAAAAGAAGGGCAATAAGAACTTCCTCTCTTTATTGGACCTGGAGGGTAACATATTAACTAAAGATGAGGAAAAGACTGAGGTTCTAAATACATTATTTGCCTCAATTTTCAAAAATAAGGCAGGAGGACTTCAGGATAACTGGCCTCCTGACTGGTTGATGGGGTCAGGGAGCAGTGTAGTACTCCTGAAATCCATGTGGCATTAGTTCAGGACTTGCTGAGCCACTTGGATACTCACAAGTCCATGGGACTGGATGGGATCCATCCTAGGGTCCTGAGAGAGCTGGCAGATGAGCTGGCCAAGCCGCTCTCCACCATTTGCCAACAGTCCTGGCTCACTGGAGAGGTCCCAGATGATTGGAAGCTGTCCAACATGGTGCCCATCCACAAGAAGGGTTGGATGGAGGAACCTGGAAATTACAGACCTGTCAGCCTGACCTCAGTGCCAGGCAAGATTATGGAACAGGTCATCTTGGGTGCAATCACTGCACAACTGACAGATGGCCAAAGGATCAGGTCCAGCCAACATACATTTAGGAGGGGCAGGTCCTGCCTCACCAACCTGATCTCCTTCTGTGATCAGGTGACCTGCCTGGTGGATGTGGGGAAGGCAGTGGATGTAGTCTACCTGGACTTCAGCAAGGCCTTTGACACCATTCCCCACAGCAAACTCCTGGCCAAGCTGTCAGCCCTTGGTTTGGACAGGAGCACTTTGTGCTGGATTAGGAACTGGCTGGAGGGCCGAGCCCAGAGAGTGGTGGTGAATGGTGCCACATCCAACTGGTGGCCAGTCACCAGTGGTGTCTCCCAGGGATCAGTGCTGGGCCCCATCCTGCTTAATATCTTTATTGATGATCTGGATGAGGGGATTGGGTCCATCATCAGTAAATTTGCAGATGACACCAAGCTGGGAGCAGGTGTTGGTTGGTTAGAGGGTAGAAAGGCTCTGCAGAGGGACCTTGACAGGCTGGACAGATGGGCAGAGTCTAACAGGATGTCATTTAACAAGTCCAAGTGCTGGGTGCTGCACTTTGGCCACAATAACCTCATGCAGCACTACAGGCTGGGGTTGGAGTGGCTGGGGAGCTGGCAAACAGAAAGGGACCTGGGGGTGCTGGTTGACAACTGGCTGAACATGATCCAGCAGTATGCCAGGTCGCCAAGGCCAATGCCATCCTGAACTGCATCAAGAACAGTGTGGCCAGCAGGAGCAGGGAAGTCATTGTGCCCCTGGACTCAGCACTGATTAGGCCACACCTTGAGTCCTGTGTCCAGTTCTGGGCTCCTCAATTTAAGAAGGACATTGAGACTATTGAATGCGTCCAGAGAAGGCCGGTGAGAGGCCTGAAGCACAAGCCCTGTGAGGAGAGGCTGAGGGAGCTGGGGTTGCATAGCCTGGAGAAGAGGAGGCTCAGGGGAGACCTTATTGCTGTCTACAATTACCTGAAGGGAGGTTGTAGCCAGGCGAGGGCTGGTCTCTTCACCCAGGCAATCAGCACCAGAACAAGGGGACACAGTCTCAAGCTGCACCAGGGGAAGTTTAGGCTCGAGGTGAGGAGAAACTTCTTCACCAAGCGAGTCATTCGTCATTGGAATGGGCTGCCCAGGGAGGTGGTGGTGAACATCCCTGGGAGTGTTCAAGAGGGGATTGAGGGGATTGAATGTGGCACTTGGGGTCATGGTTTAGTAGTCATGAGTTCTTGGGTGACAGGTTGGACTTGATGATCTTTGAGGTCTCTTCCAACCTTATTGATTCTATGATTCTAGGAAGAGATTCAGTAGCTAACACATGAAACATAAAGTAGTGAATTTTTTAAAATAGGGATTTGACATTTTATGACTTCTAACATTTTTACATTGTAATGTATTTCACTTCCTTGTAAGTGACTTTAATTTTCATTAAAATTAAAATATTGACTGCCTTGCTGGCTGTCTTAGAATACATAGAATACATAGAATAAACCAGGTTGGAAGAGACCTTCAAGATCACCGCGTCCAACCCATCAACCAATCCATCCCACCTAAACAACTAACCCATGGCACCAAGCACCCCATCAAGTCTCCTCCTGAACACCTCCAATGATGGCGACTCTACCAACTCCCCAGGCAGCCCATTCCAATGGGCAATCACTCTCTGTGTAGAACATTTTCCTAACATCTAGCCTGAACCTCCCCTGGTGCAGCCTGAGACTGTGTCCTCTTGTTCTGGTACTGGCTGCCTGGGAGAAGAGACCAACATCTGTCTGTCTACAACCTCCCTTCAGGGAGTTGTAGAGAGTGGTAGGGTCACCCCTGAGTCTCCTCTTCTCCAGGCTAAGCAACCCCAGCTCCCTCAGTCTCTCCTCGTAGGGCTTATGTTCCAAACCCCTCACCAACTTTGTTGCTCTTCTCTGGACTCGTTCCAGCAAGTCAACATCCTTCCTAAACTGAGGGGTCTTCTACATAAGCACAAAACAAGTCCATGGGACCAGATGGGATCCATCCCAGGGTGCTGAGAGAGCTGGCAGATGTGCTGGCCAAGCCGCTCTCCATCATTTTTCAGCAGTCCTGGCTCACTGGAGACATCCCAGACGACTGGAAGCTGGCCAACGTGGTGCCTATCCACAAGAAGGGCCGGTTGGATGAGCCAGGGAATTATAGACCTGTCAGCCTGACCTCAGTGCCAGGCAAGATTATGGAACAGGTCATCTTGAGTGCAGTCGCACAGAACTTGGAGGATGGCCAAGGGATCAGGCCCAGCCAGCATGGGTTTAGGAAGGGCAGGTCCTGCCTGACCAACCTGATCTCCTTCTATGATCAGGTGACCCGTCTGGTGGATGCAGGGCAGGCTGTGGATGTAGTCTACCTGGACCTCAGCAAAGCCTTTGACACCGTCCCCCACAGCAAACTCCTGGCTAAGCTGTCAGCCCATGGCTTGGATGGGAGCACACTGTGCTGGGTTAGGAACTGGCTGGAGAGCCGAGCCCAGAGAGTGGTGGTGAATGGTGCCACATCCAGCTGGCAGCCAGTCACCAGTGGTGTGCCCCAGGGATCAGTACTGGGCCCCATGCTCTTTAACATCTTTATTGATGATCTGGACGAGGGCATCGAGTCCATCATCAGTAAATTTGCTGATGACACCAAGCTGGGGGCAGGAGTTGATCTGCTGGAGGGTGGAGAGGCTCTGCAGAGGGACCTCGACAGGCTGGACAGATGGGCAGAGTCCACCGGCATGAGATTTAACACATCCAAGTGCCGGGTTCTGCACATTGGCCGCAGCAACCCCATGCAGTGCTACAAGCTGGGGTCAGAGTGGCTGGAGAGCAGTCAGGCTGAGAGAGACCTGGGGGTGCTGGTTGATGGTAGACTGAACATGAGCCTGCAGTGCGCCCAGGCAGCCAGGAGGGCCAGTGGCATCCTGGCCTGCATCAGGAACAGTGTGGCCAGCAGGAGCAGGGAGGTCATTCTGCCCCTGTACACTGCACTGATTAGGCCGCACCTTGAGTACTGTGTCCAGTTCTGGGCCCCTCAGTTTAGGAAGGATGTTGACTTGCTGGAGCGTGTCCAGAAAAGGGCAACAAGGTTGGTGAGGGGCTTGGAGCACAAGCCCTATGAGGAGAGATTGAGGGAGCTGGGGTTGCTTAGTCTGGAGAAGAGGAGACTCAGGGGTGACCTTATTGCTCTCTACAACTACCTGAGGGGGGGTTGTAGACAGGCAGAGGTTGGTCTCTTCTCCCAGGCAACCAGTACCAGAACAAGAGGACACAGTCTCAGGCTGCGTCAGGGGAGGTTTAGGCTGGAGGTTAGGAGGAAGTTTTACACAGAGAGAGTGATTGCCCATTGGAATGGGCTGCCTGAGGAGGTGGTGGGGTCGCCGACGCTGGGGGTGTTCAGGGCGAGGCTTGACAGGATGCTTGGTTGTATGGTTTAGTTGATTGGGTGGTGTCGGATGATGGGTTGGACACGATGATCTCGAAGGTCTCTTCCAACCTGGTTAATTCTATTCTATTCTATTCTAAAACTATTACAGGGTAAGAGGCAGGCAGAGTGCTCCATATTGCATCAGAAACATGCATAAGCACTCCTATCCAGGAAACACTGACACAGCAATACACAGTTCTTTCTAAAAGCTTATTTAACATCAAAATCCTACAAAAGCTAAAGCATATGCTGATTTTTTCATGCATGAACAGTAACTTTGAAGAAAATTAGCTATTCAGACTCACAAATACAACACACAGATAAACACTGAAGGCTGATTTAATCTTGCTCAAACTGTGGACACTTTGTTTTTCTTTTTTTTTTCAGTCAGAAAAATTAACAGCTTTCATAGCAAGATATTCCACATAAAACACCCAATTTAGTGTAATACCCTGCATTTATGTGTTGCCCATCAGCATCATGCACAAGCATGTAAGAAATAGAGTTTCTTGCTTAATCATCTAAATATTAAAATACTATAGGAGAAATTCTGAAGTTTTTAACAAAGGAAAATCTTTCTCTGAATTTCACAGGATTTCAAACTTGACCTCATTACTAATTGTGTTTGTATACTTCTACTATGTGCTACTAACATTTTAGACTTACATAGAAATGCCTGGCAGAGCAAACTGTTTACAGTCTTAGAATCTTACGTATGGGAAGGTCTTTGTGAATGAAGCCTTAAGAATTTTCTAACTCAAAATCTTAAAATCCTGTTTCATTTTCATAAAAGTAGAACCCTGCAAGGATTCCTAGCAGAAATTTCCTCTGATCACTCTTAAGACAAGGAACAAGATTCCAGATCCCTGATAGCCAACAAAGGAAGGAGGAATTTTGATTGGCAGGAGGTGAGGGATATTAACATTCAGTTTGCTACACTACTGTCACACTACCTTCAGTGTCTTTTAACCACTGTTATCAAAAGACCATTTGAGCTATGCTGCCACCAGCATGTAAAAGCCCTCTGAATTTTGACAAGTGCTGGCACAAACTCTGCACTTCTGTGTTTCATTGGAGATGCTTTTTGTAACTTGCTTCAAACTAGTATACTTTCATTCCTAGTGGCAGCAAACTGATTTTATAGGAAACTTGCTTTTAAAGGTTTTGTTTATCCCATATGCATCAAAATATCTCAAACTTTCATGGAATCAGAGCCAAGCTTTGGGTGAAATATTTCATGATAGTAATTAGCGAGTTAGTCACTGAATGTGGAAAATCTTAGTCACAAATTGTATCAAAGTAATTACACAAGAAGGGAAAAGCACTGATGAATAGCGAGAATAAGTATAGCTTTCAAGATTAAGTAGCATGACCCAAAAAATATTTTCTGTTTTAAATACACTTAAAAAAATTAGCTCTACAGAGAAAGATATCTGAAAACTCCACCTGCAAATATATGAAGAAATTTTAAAGGTAGCTGTTCTTTTAAACACAAAGGAAACAAAACAGGTGACCACCTATTTTCTCATGTTCTCTTTGGACATTTAATCTGCAACAAGACTGTGGCTATCCAAATATATGGTACATATTTCAAATACAAATCACTATATTTGGAATTTTTCTCCAGAATCTATAAAATCACTGGCATATACTTTGACATATTTGTTTATAAATCCTGCTTCATTTATCTGTAGCAAGGAATGCAGATGCAAAACCATATTGAGATCTTTTTCTTCAGCTGTTGGCTTTTAATAGCATTTTGCACAGGACTGGTGGTGGTCTTGTCATTGCAGGTACCATATGCTCTAAGTAGGAAGACACTTTGCACGTCATTTCTTAAAAGCAACTTCCCTATATTGGACACATAATTATTACCTCCAGTTCCAATCCTTCAGGGAATGTGGAATGTTAGATTTATATTAGGAGTTTAATCTGTTTGTCTGGGCATATGCACTAACAAGGTACGTAATTTATAATCTGCCATTAAAACTGGATCAGAACCCAGCTCAAATGTTGGGCTAGTCAGATGTACAAGCAGTCTTGCCTGGCAAGATCAGGGAGCAGATTCTCCTGGAAATTCTACTGAGGCACATGAAAAATTAGGAGATGACGGGTGACAGCCAAGATGGCCTCACCAAGGGCAAATCATGCCTGACAAATTTGTTGGCCTTCTATGATGGGGTAACAACTTTGATAGACAAGGGAAGAACAAGTGATGTTGTCTACCTGGACTTGTGCAATGCATTTGACATTGTTCCCCACAACATCCTGGTCTCTAACTTGGACAGACATGGATTTGATGAGGGAACCACTCAGTAGATAAGGAGTTGGCATGATGATCACACTCAGAAAGTGATGGTCAACAGCTCACTGTCTAAATGGAGACAAGAGATGAGTGGCTCTCCTCAGGGGCTGGTATTAGGACAGGTGCTACTTAACATCTTTGTTGGTGACATAGTCCACTAGTGGTATTGAGTGCACCCTCAGCAACTTCGCTGATGACATCAAGCTGTGTCATTTAGAATACATAGAATACATAGAATAAACCTGGTTGGAAGAGACCTTCAAGATCATCGCATCCAACCCATCAACCATTCCAACACCACCTAAACAACTAACCCATGGCACCGAGCACCCCATCAAGTCTCCTCCTGAGCACCTTCAATGATGGTGACTCCACCACCACCCCAGGCAGCCCATTCCAATGGCCAATCGCTCTCTCTGTATAGAACTTCTTCCTAACACCCAACCTAAACCTCCCCTGGCACAGCTTGAGACTGTGTACTCTTGTTCTGGTGCTGGCTGCCTGGGAGAAGAGACCAAGATCCGCCTGTCTACAACCTCCCTTCAGGTAGTTGTAGAGAGTAATAAGGTCACCCCCGAGTCTCCTCTTCTCCAGGCTAAGCAACCCCAGCTCCCTCAGTCTCTCCTCATAGGGCTTGTGTTCCAAACCCCTCACCAGCTTCGTTGCCCTTCTCGGGACTCGTTCCAGCAAGTCGACATCCTTCCTAAACTGAGGGGCCCAGAACTGGACACAGGACTCGAGGTGCTGCCTAACCAGTGCAGCATACAGGGGCAGAACAACCTCCCTGCTCCTGCTGGCCACGCTGTTCTTGAGGCAGGCCAGGATGCCATTGGCCCTCTTGGCTGCCTGGGCACACTGCTGTCTCATGTTCAGCCTACCATCAACCAGCACCCCCAGGTCCCTCTCAGCCTGACTGCTCTCCAGCCACTCTGACCCCAGCCTGTAGCTCTGCATGGGGTTGCTGTGGCCAATGTGCAGAACCCGGCACTTGGATGTGTTCAATCTCATGCCGCTGGACTCTGCCCATCTGTCCAGCCTGTCGAGGTCCCTCTGCAGAGCCTCTCCACTCTCCAGCAGATCAACTCCTGCCCCCAGCTTGGTGTCGTCAGCAAATTTACTGATGATGGACTCAATGCCCTCATCCAGATCATCAATAAAGATGTTAAAGAGCATGGGGCCCAGCACTGATCCTTGGGGCACACCACTAGTGACTGGCTGCCAGCTGGATGTGGCACCATTTACCACCACTCTCTGGGCTCAGCCCTCCAGCCAGTTCCAGCCAGCACCTGTGTGGTGCAGTCAACATGCTGGAGAGAAGAGGGATGCCATCCAGAAGAACTTTGAAAGGCTGGTGGGCCATGAGGTGGCCAATGCCAGCCTCATGAAGACCAGCAAAGACAAATGCAAGGTCTTGCACCTGGGTCAGAGAAATCCCAAGCACAAATACAGGCTGAATGGAGAATAGAGAGCAGTCCCGGTGAGAAGGGCTTGCTAAGAAGCTCCCACCTCCGCAGGTGTTGCATCAGCACATTATGTATATGCAGTCAGGGAGAGGCAGGCATTCGTATTTTCAACTACATTCTGTTAGGAGAAAACCACTAAAAAATTTCTATCAGTTTGTATAAACCATGCCACTCAGTGATAAGAAAAGCCTGCTTTATAGTATTTTCTAGCACTTGTTGAACAAATGAAGGATGCAGTGTCTGACATAGCTGGAGACTGTGATTTTGGTGCAGAATCTTTAGTACACCAGCTAGTATGAATATGTGTCACAAACCTTCCTTCTCTTTTCACGCCTCCCCTTCTTTCTCTTCCCTTCCCTTCCCTTCCCTTCCCTTCCCTTCCCTTCCCTTCCCTTCCCTTCCCTTCCCTTCCCTTCCCTTCCCTTCCCTTCCCTTCCCTTCCCTTCCCTTCCCTTCCCTTCCCTTCCCTTCCCTTCCCTTCCCTTCCCTTCCCTTCCCTTCCCTTCCCTTCCCTTCCCTTCCCTTCCCTTCCCTTCCCTTCCCTTCCCTTCCCTTCCCTTCCCTTCCCTTCCCTTCCCTTCCCTTCCCTTCCCTTCCCTTCCCTTCCCTTCCCTTCCCTTCCCTTCCCTTCCCTTCCCTTCCCTTCCCTTCCCTTTTTTTTTCTCTCTATTCTCATTTTTCTTTCTCTTCTTTCTCCCTTCTCCCTTCTCTCTCCCTTTTCTCTTCCCTATAATTCTACAACTTTATAATGCTTTGCAGTAACAACAACAGTTTAAGAAAATTTTTCTTCTATATTCTAAGAAATGTACAGTCCAGGTAAAAGACATCACTGAAGCCAAATTCTGCTTAGATGATGCCTGTCACTGGATCACAGTTATGCTCCATTCTGTGAATGACTTGATAATGGAAATGGAAGTTCAATCTGAAGGTAAGAAAGAACATGGCATTAGCAGCTGAAAATGTGTGATGACTGAAGGCTGCACCAATTCATCAGAATTTGCCATGACATGGCAATTAAAAGGAATGTAGTTTCTCAGACTAGCTAATGATTATTTTTCATGGAAGTATACAGCTAGAATCAGTGTTTTTTTTCCACTGAAAGTATTCTCACTGTTACATGAGTATTCTCACTGTTACATCTATTTACTTATCTATCTATCTATCTATCTATCTATCTACTAAGTTATTTAATAAGTTATAATTTCCTTGCAGAAATACTCCACATGGACATCAGCAAACTGAGAAGAATGATCAATAATGTATGTCAAAAATCTTTTACAAACCTAAGTTTTAAACACTGTACTATATTTGCTTGGAGCCTGAAATGAAAACAGGTAAGTCAAATAGTAACTAAGAGCAACCTTTGCAACTGCTAGAGGTAATAGGAGTAGAGGAGATTTGAACGCTCATAATTTGTAACTTGAAGTATGTAGAAAAGAGTTTATCATTTGTTTCAAGGAAGTCTTAGAGGGTTTTTATGTAACTCTGAAAGACAATGTACAGTTTTGCATTTTCTCCTGTGAATTTGGATGACACAAGTTTCAATGTTTTTTCTCTCATATTCAACATATTATTATCTTGAAATCTTATTTCCTCTGTCATGTTTTTGACCTTGAAATTATAAGGATGCAGCACCAGATCTTAATAGTAAGAAATTGTTGAAGTTTTAAATGTAATGTATTGTCATGGCAGTAACTTAACACTGTTGAAGGCAAAGATACCATCCCACAGGAATCAGTGCATTCCATATGCAATACAGATTGAGAACAATTTTCCATGTATCTGTCTGACATGCTTCCTTCTTGTGAAATGTGTATCACTGAAAAGCAGGTAATAATAATAATGGTTTAGTCAATGTGATTTCTAAGCAAGAATTCATAATATTGCACATACAGTGCTACCAATACAGTAAGTTCTCTTGCCTTTAATGTCTATATTTGGAATTTATCTCAGAACAAAGCATTTTAAGAAGTCTGACTACATAATCTGTTGCTTATTTGCATCCTTTCCCAGTGGATGACTTTATGTAGCAATACCATAGATTGGCATACTAAGGCAAAGAGGGCAAGCAAGTGCCAAACTAGAATTTCTAATTCCATAACAAACATTGATACAAATAATTTTACAACCACACATTTCAGTTCTTATCCCAATATTTTATTTAAGTGCATGGAGATTTGTTCTACACCCAGTCTTACTGTTCTTAGCATATTGCAGTAAACCAGTTAGAAATCTGATTCTTATCTTGGAAAACAGAAGTTGAGGCATAGGCATGTATCTGTTTGAGGACATTACATTTACTGCACAAGCTCCCAGAACTTGGTGATACACACAAGTTAATCTGTGATTCTTATTCCATGCCTTATTTCACCAAAGCACTTGACCAAAATGCTTGAACTTAAACAAATGTTTAAGTCTTTTCCTACTGGAAATATTGATTTGTGTTTGGTTGTTGTGGGTTGTGGGTTTTGTTGTTGTTGTTTTGTGGGGGGTTTTTTTGTTGTTGGTTTGCTTGGTTTGGTTTTGCTTGTTTGTTTTCAGATTAGTGTCCCATTTCATCAAAATAATAATATTAACCTAGAAGTTTGTCAGTCTAGATTTTCTGCTGGAGCTTAGCACGTGACTTTGTATACACGATGGATCTCTTCTGGGATGCTGTAGGAAAACAATACAAAACAGCTGCAAACAAGCTATCCTTTTACCCTTAAGCACCTGGAAAAAATAATCACCTGTCTCATTTGAAAAGACAGTGTGGCCCAAATAATGAAGGAAGTAAATGTCTCATTTTGCTGGACAAGACTAAAATCATCTAGGACTAATCTAAAGCTGCCCTGGCAAAACTCCATCATCAGCCTTTGTGTGTTTTGGAATTCAGTTTCTTAACTGAGAATATTTTGTACCATCATATAATTTTGGTCTTGTATGCAGCAAACAGAGACTGTTTCATGATGACAAACGGAGGAGAAATTCTGTCTTTGAGCTTACCAGGACAGAGTCTTGGTTTGTTGTAGCTACGCTTGTATGCCCTGCTTAAAACCACTAAGCACAGCTTTCATTTGTTATGTGATTACACTTAGCAAGAATGTCTTGATTTTGTAATGATTTGGAGACGGTCACTTAAAGGGCCACTTGAAAAGGTTCAAGGCTCTCCCTTCAAAAGAAGTACATGGAGAAGACCAAAAGCACTGGGTACAGGTTTCATCTTGATAAAAGAAGTAAATTTGTTAGAGTGAGAACAATTGTTCACTGGAACAAACTCCCCAGAGTTGTGGTAGAATAGTAGTCACTGGAAGGCCTCAAGATACAATTGGATAAGAGTGCTCAATAATCTCATCCCTTTCCCACAATAGTTTGGACCAAATGATCTTTCAAGGGTGCTTCCAAACTGGGACCATGTGAACTTTCAAGGTTAAACAAGACCAAGTATAAGCTCTTCCACTGTGGGGATTGAAGCATTAATCTGCCACACTTCACCTGGGTGAGGGAAACTCCAGTATCAATGCAGTCTGGGGGATGAAGAGATTGAGAACAGCTCTACAGAGAATGTGTTGGGAGTACAGAGAATGTGTTGGGTGTGCGACACCAAGCTGGGGGCAGGAGTTGATCTACTGGAGGGTGGAGAGGCTCTGCAGAGGGACCTCGACAGGCTGGACAGATGGGCAGAGTCCAACGGCATGAGATTTAACACATCCAAGTGCCAGGTTCTGCACATTGGCCACAACAACCCCATGCAGTGCTACAAGCTGGGGTCAGAGTGGCTGGAGAGCAGTCAGGCTGAGAGGGACCTGGGGGTGCTGGTTGATGGTAGACTGAACATGAGCCTGCAGTGTGCCCAGGCAGCCAAGAGGGCCAATGGCATCCTGGCCTGCATCAGGAACAGTGTGGCCAGCAGGAGCAGGGAGGTCATTCTGCCCCTGTACACTGCACTGGTTAGGCCGCACCTCGAGTCCTGTGTCCAGTTCTGGGCCCCTCAGTTTAGGAAGGATGTTGACTTGCTGGAACGAGTCCAGAGAAGAGCAACAAAGTTGGTGAGGGGTTTGGAACACAAGCCCTATGAGGAGAGGCTGAGGGAGCGGGGGTTGCTTAGCCTGGAGAAAAGGAGACTCAGGGGTGACCTTATTACTCTCTACAACTACCTGAAGGGAGGTTGTAGACAGACAGATGTTGGTCTCTTCTCCCAGGCAGCCAGTACCAGAACAAGAGGACACAGTCTCAGGCTGCACCAGGGGAGGTTCAGGCTGGATGTTAGGAAAAAGTTCTATACAGAGAGAGTGATTGCCCATTGGAATGGGCTGCCTGGGGTGGTGGTGGAGTCGCCATCAGTGGAGGTTTTCAGGAGGAGACTTGATGGGGTGCTTGGTGCCGTGGGTTAGTTGTTTGGGTGGTGTTGGATTGGTTGATGGGTTGGACGCGGTGATCTTGAAGGTCTCTTCCAACCTGGTTTATTCTATGTATTCTATGCATTCTACTAGTGGATGAAACCCTGGACATAAGGCAGCAAAGTGCACTTGCACACCAGAAGGCCTGGGCTGCATCAAAACAAACAACCCCAAAACCACACACACACAAAACCCCAAACCTAAAACCACAACCAAACAAACCAAAAAAACCTAAAGGTGACCAGCAGGTTGAAGGATGTGATTCTGCCCCTCCAAAGCGCTTTGGTGAGACCTTGCCTAAAGTACTGTGTCCATCTCTGGAGTCCTTGGCACAAGAAAGACATAGACCAGTTTGAGCATGTCCACAGGAGGGCCACAAAGACAATCAGATCAGGAGCACCTCTCCTGTGAAGACAGGCTGAGAAAGTTCAGGATGTTCAGCCTGGAGCAGTGAAAGACTTGATTGCAGCCTTTCAATTGTTAAAGTCTCTTCTCCCATGCAACCAGCACCAGAACAAGGGGACACAGTCTCAAGCTGCCCCAGGGGAAGTTTAGGCTCGAGGTGAGGAGAAAGTTCTTCACCAAGAGAGTCATTTGTCATTAGAATGGGCTGCCCAGGGAGGTGGTGGAGTCACCATCCCTGGAGGTGTTCAAGAGGGGATTGGACATGGCACTTGGTGCCATGGTCTAGTCATGAGGTCTGTGGTGACAGGTTGGACTTGATGATCTTTGAGGTCTCTTCCAACCTTAGTGACACTGTGATACTGTAAAGGGGGGCTATAAGAGGGACAGGGACTGACTTTTTATCAGGGCCTGTTGTGACAGGACAAGGAAAAAGGTTTTAAACTAAAAGAGAGTAGAATCAGGCTAGATACAAGGAACAGATTTTTTTATAGTGGGAGTGGTGAAACATTGGAACAGGTTGCCCAGAGAGATGGTAGATGCCCCACCTCCAGAAACATTAAAGGTCAGGTTTATGGGGATCTGAGCAACCTGACCTAGTTAAATATGTCCCTGCTTACTGCAGGGGATTTGGACTAGATGATTCTTGGAGGGCACTTCCAACCCAAACTATTTTATGATTCCACAAAGAGGTCACTGAATTAGCTTGAGAGCTAATAGCTGTTCTTTTGAAGCTTTAGTTCTGACTTTGCTGTGTAAGTAGACAATACGTCAATCAAGAATACAAAATTGCAGAACTGAATTATATGCTTCTCCTGACTATAAAATCTGGCCCACATGTAACACATGATGACTTCCTATAGTGTGGACTATTAGATGGGTCAGCCATCTAATAGCAGGTCAGTCACACAATCACAGACTGGCTGAGGTTGGACAGGACTTCTAGAGGTCATCGTGTTCAAATCCCCTGCTCAAGCAGGGTCACCTGCAGCCAGTTGCCCAGGTCCATGTCCAGACAGATTCTGAATATCTCCAAGGGTGGACACTCTATTAACTTCCCAGGTTATAGAGTGCCAGTGCTCAGTAACCTTCATAATAAGAAAGCATTTCTTGATGTTTAGAGGGAAAGCCTGTGAAAGACTAAATCTTGTCTCTCTTGATGTGAATCAACAAAGAAAAAAATCACCTTTGCTGCTTGCCCAGACAATAGCTGATGTGTATTGGGCAGATACATATTTGCCACTGGATAACGACTCCCTGGAATGTGCATAGACAAGATCATCTCTACCCATCAGCTACTCTGGAAAGGGAGGATGATGCAAAGGATAAAGATTGCTTACCAGACTGCAGCTGCCCTGGAAATAATGGGCAGAGGCCACTGCTATTGATGCAGTCTGGAATATGCATATTCACCACCTGGACACATACCAAACAAACTGTACAAAAGATCTGAACAACTACTGGCTTGGGAGAAGGAAAATACCTGGGCAATGCTGCTCTGAAGGAAAACAAAGAGAATACCAGGAAAGAAAAGGACAGACATAGGAGAAGAGACATCATTATGTAGCCTGGAGGCAGCAGACCAGGAGAAAGCCTCTCTCCATGTCCTAAGTTCTGCCTGCTGCAACTCATGGAGCTGAGAAGGGCTTGGACTTGGACTTTGGGATCCTTCCCTCCCCTCCTCCACTGGATGACAGCACAGCCAACAAGGATGACCTCTCCTCCATGCCAAAGCTACAGCAGCCTTCCTCCACAGACCCAAACTGTCTTGGAGGGTGAGTGGTGTGGTAATATACTCCCTCTTCTCTCTCTCTCTCCATTTTCTCTCTCTCTCTCCTTCTGATCCACCCACTTTATTTGTGTAATAAATAGCCTCACAGTTGACATTTTGGCCTCATTTGTGCCTCTAATTTCATAACACAGGAATGTTCAAAAGAACTGAGTCTCTTTCCCTCCCTGGACCAAGACAAAGTCCTGTATTTTGATCTTAGGCTGAAGGTTGGACTTGATGTTCTTAAAAGGTCTCTTCCAATCAAAACAATTCTATGATTCTATCATTCTATAATTTGTGCATGTTGCTTCTTGTCCTGTCACTGGGCACCGTGGAAAGAAGCTGTTTCTGCACTCTCCCTTCAATTATTTGTACATGTTGATGAGATACCCCTGAGCATTCTCTTCTGCAGGCTGAAAAGAGCATTCACATCTTCTCCTCATAGGAGAGTTGATCTACTCCTGACATACCTTAGTGGTCCTTTGCTGTGCCCTCTCCAGTATCTGCCTATCTATCTTGTACTGTGAAGCCCAGAACTGGACACAGTACTCCAGGTGTGGCCTCACTAGTCCTGACTAGAAGGAAACAATCTCTCTTAGCCTGCTAGCAATAAATCTCTTCATACAGCCCAAGGTGCTATTTGCTGCCTTTGTTGCACGTTGTTCGAATACCACTGAATTGTCTTGACTTTAGAATGTAAAACTATTCTAGAGTCTCCAAAGTCCTGAAGACACTGATTGTTGCAGTTTTGAGAGAAACTGTCTGTTTTAATTACTACTAATCCCATTTGTAGTAAAACTGAGCATCTTACAGTCTAATGTCTCTATTAATATTGTAAGGTACTGCTACACATTTATCATAGTCTCCTGACGCCTGTCAGGGCAGAACATTTACAGATTGTAAGCTAAAGGCAGCACACAGTAAGGACAAAGAATTTTGAAGTGTTTTGATGAGGAACAATCATTTAAATCCATGGAAAAAAGATGCCAGAAGGACTTTAAAAGCTTAACTGTAAGTTAGCTGATTTAAAGTCACTGGTAAAATGGTTAGCAACACAGCAACAGGCCTCACTATCATAGAAGATAAAGCCCTTCTCTCCCTCTCTATCCCAGTTGCTGACAATTGCTCACAAAACACTTCCAGCATGACATTTAACTGAGCAATGGAGAACAATTGACCTAGCATTAGATAAACAAGTATAAACCTATTATATATATTCATACTTGCTCTAAAGAGGTATGAAAAACTTAATGAACTACTGCAGCTAGAAAAATGTATTTGTCATACAAACACCCAAGAAAACAAAGACACCTAAACTCCTCATCTGCTGTTCTCTAACAACTGAACAGTTTTAAGAATTTTGCTGATCAAAGTTCTTTTCTACCAATTGAAATTTTATAATGGAATATTAATTAATGTGGTATTATCAACTGCCTTAGACTCCACACTGGATATCTGTCCTGCACGGTCTTCTCCAGGGCAAAGATTTTTCTTAACTAAAGCTTGCTTTGAAATAATTAGAAATACATAACTGATTACTTTCCTTGTTTACCATTTTACTCCAGGAAACCCTGATATACCAACCCCTCCCCACACAACCCCTCCTGCACTCCAATTGTAACTTCCTTAATTTTACTGTTGTTTGACAGCAACTGTTAAATATTCCTAACTGAAGACTTTAGAGAGAGATTGATTGATGTGCTAGACATTTATTCTCAAGGTTTGATCTCATCTTTCTGGGTGGTCCATAACCAGAGTTTATTTGGGACATAATTGATACATTCAGCAAAGGTCTTCATAGGCAAAAGTATTCAGAAGAAAATGAAGGTCTCTTCCTACCCATTAATATAGCAACTCCAGAGAAAATGCCTGTTTTGCAGTACTGCTTGAAAACTGCTCCAACTACAAAATGAATTGAAAAAGAATAATTGTACTGCACAATTTGAGTAACTCATGAGAAAAGTCTAGGGAAACATTTCAAATATGATGTTTATGATGATTTTTTCATATTTTCTTTGGATTGCACACAGAAGAAGCTGAACAAGGATAGCTAATATTTGGAAAGCAATAATAAAAACACTGAGAACAGAAAAATTAAAACCTGGCATTTAATTTTACTTATGTTTGACATAGCATGCTGGAATTAAAAACTATAAAATACATTAAAATGATCTCCAATGTTCTTGAAATACAGGAAATTCTGAAAAGCCTTTCTGTTTTTTCTAAGATATATTGCTAAACCAATTCAGTATCTATTATGAAGACATATGATTTAGTGGTGGACTTGGCTGTGTTAGGTTGATGGTTGAACAAGATAATCTTGGAGGTGTTTTCCAACCTTAATAATTCTGTGATTCCATTATAGTGACTGTCACTCCATTCCCAGCATTTACCAGAGTAACAGTGCTGTGTGTTGGAAAGAAATATATTATTTTATGTATTACTGCATAGAAATGAGACAAGTATACAGTATTTGTCTTTAAAGCTCCTCCTGTTTGCAGGGAATATTCTACCTTTCAGATGAATTACACTAAATAGCACTAAGTTTCTTTCCATCTATGACTTCAGTATTTCAAACTAAAGCAAAACAGCTGCTCCTCTGGCAAGAGAGGAGGAATATGAGTGTCTCTTACTTCTTTATTTTTTTCTTAACTGTTAGGGTGTAGGGAAAGCTAGTCTATTTTACATTTACAAACTGAAGTATATGATCCAATAAAGAAGAATCCCATCTACCTACCGTTAAATCACAAACTGTAAAGTCTGATAAAAAACTAAGGTAATAGAAAATTAAAAAAAAAAAAAAAAAAAAAGGAAACATTAAAAAATCATCTTCCTTATTTCTGGCAACAAAAGAGGTAATAATAAATACACGGTTTTGTTTTGAAGTCTGATTTGGACAGAATTCTCATGGCCATATTTATGATACAGAAAACCTTGTATTTACAGGAACAGTTAAGTACTGGATACAGAAGGATTTCTGATCATTTTTAGCAACAGTCTTTTCTCACCAGTTGGAATTGCTGGTCATTGTCACAGAATAATGCAGTAAATAATATTGTTTGAACAAAGAGGTTTCCTTCTACAGTAATCAAGACTGCAGGGCATATTTTAATATCAGTGTTCAGACCACTTAGAGGAGTAAAGAGTTCTTCAAACATTCTGTCCTGAACCAAAAGACAACTATTGCAATGCAGCCTGTTTGATCTCTGGCAGAGAAGCTAGAACACTCTTACTACACGTTCAGAGAGCTGGTGTGGATAAGTTTTCTATGTAAATGTGGAGTGAGAAAACTCCACAGGACGCCATGAAGTAATATTTCTTATGCAGTTATTAATCCTAGGTGTATTCCTATTAATGATCAAAGCATGGTTTTGAACATACTTTAGCAAGTCTTCTGTGGAGAGCTACTCCAGCTCATGCCAGAAGAGGGAGGTCTTCTCTTTCACGGCAACTGCATGGGCGTAATAGAATAGTTTGTCTTGGGTTGGACTACCCTTGTTTTCAGCTTGTTCAGATGGAACTTTTTTAAAGAAAGGACTTAACATTCCAGATGAAATAAAAGCACCTTTACTAAGTCTGTGGTTTCATGCATGTGTACAGTATGCTTTTTCATAATTACCTAGAAAACCCAATACCAGTCTCAAATTCCTTAAAAACTATCCTGTTGTTCTGATTGTTAGACCTGATGTTGTGATTATGAGTAGGACACAAGAGGAACTGGGAATATAAAAATTGGGCATGTGCTTTGATAGTGAAATAATAAGGCTTCTAATAGGTTCTTAAAGCTATCTTATTACATTCTTTATTTGAGTTTTTTCAAATGTTGCATGTCTGACACCATCTTTCCTATAATCCATTTATAAATATGCTGTATGGCAGTGCTGAGGAATGTCTGACTTTTTCTGTCTGATTGCATTTCAGGGGGTAACAGGTTTTGGGGAAGGTTTTTAAGTTAAAAGGAAGATGAATTATGTATTTTTTTCTTACAGTATCATATCTAGAGATACGATTAAAAAGGAGTGATAGAATGAATGGAAAGCACTAAGACATGGTGTAGTCACTGAATAATTATTTATAATAATCCTAAAGAGAAAGAAAAGTGATATCTCAAGTACTTACTTTAAGAGCTATTCAAGTGCTATTGCTGAGGTTCCAAAAACAGGGCTGTGACCAAATCACCTCATCAGGAGAATGCCATTACCAGTTTTGTTGTGAAACAACTAGTCTGAATTTCCTTATTCAGTTCTGATCCATGACTTGAATAGACAATGATAAAACTATCATGAGTGTGGCAGTGTTTTCTGTAGCCAGATATGATTTGGCTTTTTCAGCCATTTCATTATTCAATTAAACACCCAATCTCTGTTGGAGTTCTTTAAATATATAACAATCATCTTTGCAATGCTTGCTATAGCCTAGGAGTAAGTAGCTGGGTTAGGTCTCTAAATGGTAAAGTGCTACCACCATTGCTAATGCATGAGGCCCTTGGAGACATAATTAAATGTCTAGAGAAGAAGGTGTCATGCTATTGGAAAGAAGGGAAAAAGAAAGCCAACCAGGGGACTGAGATCAAGTGAAACAGGATAATATTTTACTCTGATCCATTAAAAACAACATTTAAAAACCAGTAAGTTTGTCACTACAGAAAAATAACTCAGATTCAGTTAATTTGCATTTACAACACTTACTGTACTTAAATAACACCTTTCAGAGGGGTCTTACAAGATATTGCATAGACACTAATTGGCTTAGGCAAAAGGGAACCAGTGAAGTTCAAGTTTTGATCTAAAACGTGAAGCAGATGATACACCTTGTCCCTCCATAGACAGCACTAAGTTCCATCTTTGAAGATTGCAGCAGCTGTAAGAGGGGTATTCAAAAAACTTCAAATAAATTTGACTTATGAGGTCATAGGTCAGCAGTGTAAGACCTCAGGAGGTGGACTGCAGGAACACAGTAGACAATAGGCCCAGCAAGTGGATGTTCTGTGTTGCAGTACTGTTTTTCAAGACAAATAACATATTTTTGCAAAAACAGTAAAACTGAGTATTTTGGCCATACACTGTTTAAGCAATGTTATATGAGACCAAAGCACTGTTAAGAATGCTGATTTTAGCATTTTGCACAAGCTGGATATTATATAGGGGTGTGTCAAGGCTGTGCACATCACACCACACCTAAAGCATAAAACACTCTTTAAGATTAACAGCAGACAGTCCAGGCTACAAACTATGAATATTTTGAATCTATAATGCACAGATATTACTGTTGATATGTCCCTAACTGAAGTAAAAAGTATCTAATCCTAAACAGCTAAGTAAAATATTTTTAACGGGACAAGTCAAAAAGAAACCTACAAGCTCTTAACATGAAATCAGAAAGTGACATTTCTTTTTCTACTTTTGGTACAGAAGGGGTTAAAGCTACTACACAGTATCAATCAAGTGAGGAATTAATATTAAAGTAGCTTTAAAAAGACATCTAATCTCAAACATTTTTAAAAAGAGAACTAGAAACAAATTCCAGGGATGTGTCACACAGGAAGAAAAAGAAAAACACTGGCATCTTTGACAACTTGGATGGCAGCACAGAAACATGAACACAATGACATATGGGGGGAGTTCTCAGGAAAGAAAGTACACAAATCCTTTGACAGCAATCTGTCAAAATAAGACTCAAAAAGTACATGAAAACAAATGTTTTGAGATAGAAAAGGTATATAGATAGATAATAAATTTCATTCACTTTGATTAGTGCTATAATGTACTTAAAATTCCCACAGGCATCTCATTGAAAATAACTTGCCTAAGTTTTTATACTAAGGACAATAAAGATCAGGCTGAAGCTAAGAAAGAGAATTCTACAAAGCTGGCATATATTCTTTACCTCTTTGAAAAGAAATAATCCTTAAAATTTTTACGATTTCCCAAATGTTTTATAAATAAATTACTATAGTTCACTAGGAAAAGCAATAAGAACTTACAGAAAATATAAAGCATCAGAAAAATAACTGCTGAGGAAATTCTGCTCCCAGCAGCTTCTTCAGGATCAGAATTTCTCTCACTGAGAAAACTAAATTTTGTAGTGGCACCACGAAGAAAAGAACCAATACTAGTTAACTGAACTGAAACAAAGAATTAGACCAAAAAAAAACAAAAACCAAAATGACACCAAAACCAAACAACAAAACAAACAAACAAAAACACACAAAAAACCCTAACTAAACAGATATAACTAGTACGGGAAATAAACATTCCTTCCGCAAGCCTACATACCACGTATGTTAGCAAAAACTGAGAAGACAAAATGATTTGCAGTTGTGATTGAATTAACATACATTTGACTAAGCAATGCTACCAGTATTGTATTGATTAAAACTGATTATTAATCAGAATTTCTTTAATACAATGTGACATTGCACTTTTGCCTTTCAAGCTATAATTTTAAAAAAACCAAAAGAAAGCCCAACCAACCAAAAAAACAATCAACCCAACAAAATATACACATGCGGAAGTTTCCTTTAGAACAAGATGAAATATTTGTCTCAAACCT
Source organism: Dryobates pubescens (assembly GCF_014839835.1). Classification (NCBI taxonomy): domain Eukaryota; kingdom Metazoa; phylum Chordata; class Aves; order Piciformes; family Picidae; genus Dryobates; species Dryobates pubescens. The sequence goes on from NC_071657.1 coordinate 47,531,266, forward strand.
TTATTTTTATGGTCCTCCAGTCAAGCTATGAAGAACAGAGAAGAGAACACCCCTTTCTGAGTGTCACTATCAACATGGAGTAAGCTTTAGAAATTATTCACTGTTAAGCATATTTGCAAGCACTTTTGTTAGCTCTTTTGTAGGCAGACTTGAAGGAACAACAATCTTGCTTTAACAGAGTAAAAATTCCAGCTCATTTATTAGTGAGAAAAACAGAGAGAGGTGTTATGCACAGGAACATCCAGAGCTATGTAGTGCTTCACAAGGAGGAATTATGGAGAACCTAATGTCCAGTATGGAAAAAATATTACATAAGGACTTTTTTTTTTTTTTTTTTTTTTTTAAATTAACTTATCATAAATTAGATGAGTACAGAATAAGGAATGTTTCAAAGATCAAAACATTGCATTTCACTAGAAAGCTGACTCGGAACTGACACTTGGGACCGACACTCGGGACCAACAAGCTCCAGACAAAAGGCACTTCACTCGACTTTCCTTTTCAGGTTTTAAGGTGCGGGAGGACCCCAGCGAGCTCCGAAGCAGAGAGCGAGGTCCAGCATAGCTGACTGCTTGTGTGCCTGCTCGAGATCATGACGTCAGCCGCGGGGAATTTAAAACGCGCCCGAGGCTTGCGCGGTTGAGCATCTCGCAGAGAGCTGCTGGCTGCTCACTCGACTGCAGCCAGCCGCATGCCCCGGTGCAGTTATCTATTTCCAGTAGGTCAGTGGCCAGGGATAGGGATAGTTACAACTTGCAGCAAAGCTGTCTTCAAATGATCTGTGTCGATCCAGAGTGAGGTTGAACATAAGCAGGTAGGTGTCCAGGCAACTGGCTGCAGAGAGTGCTGGAGCCTGGCACTTGAAATGGAGGGTAGCGGAGATAACACCTGCATTAGGTGTGAGCAGATTGACTATCTGCTTAACCTAGTGACTGAATTGAAGGAGGAATTTACTAGACTTAGGACTGTAAGGGAATGAAAAAGAGAGTTGAACTTGAGCAACCAGACTCCCCTAGCAGAGCCTGCTGACCCAAAAAGCAGTGGGGAATGGGTAGAGGTCCCCCTTAGGAGACGTTAAGTAAAACCCCCATGCCTCCCCTCACCTTCCCCACTGCCCTTGCAAAACAAGTATGGGGCACTGGAAGTTGAGGGTGAGGTGATTCTGATGGTAGAAGACACATCATCTGAGGTGTTGCCTAAGGCAAAACCAGCCTAAAGCTAAACAGCCTGCCCCCAGTATCAGGACTTGTTCCCTTAAAAAAAAGAGGAGGGTAATTGTTATTGGTGGTTCCCTCCTGAGGGGAACAGAGGGCTCCATATGTCAGCCAGATCCTTCCCACAGGGAAGTCTGCTGCCTCCCTGAAGCCTGGGTCAGGGATGTTACCAGAAGGCTGCCCAGTCTGGTACAGCCCTTTGATTACTATCCCTTAATAGCTATGCAGTTAGGGAACGATGATGTTGCAACCAGAGCTCCCAAGGCAATCAAAAAGGACTTCAAGGCTCTGGGAAAACTGGTTGAGGGGTCAGGGGTACAGATAATTTTTCATCACTACCTTTAGTTGCAGGAAGTAATACTGAAAGGAACAGGTCAGCGGCTGTAATTAACAAGTGGCTTAGAGGCTGGTGGTACCAAAAAAATATGGGTTTTTTTGATCTTGGGGAACTTTCTCTGGCACCAGGTAGCTAGCAACAGATGGAGTACATCCATCCCGGAGGGGGAGAATGATCTTAGCACATGAGAATAGCCTATCCCCCAAAGGGAAAAAGGTTCCAGGAATGGAGTTGGCAGGTCTCATAGACAGGGCTTTAAACTAGATTTGAAGGGGGGAGGGGCTGAAAACAATCCCCCCCAGACAGGAGTCTGGGGGTGGTAAGCTGGAGTCAGGGGTGAAACCAGCAGCCCAGCTGAAGGGCATGTACACTAATGCATGCAGTATGGGTAACAAACAAGAGGAGCTGGAAGCTTGTTACAGCAGAAAAGTTATGATGTAGTTGCCATCACAGAAATATTGTGGGTTGACTCAGATGACTGGAGCGCTGTAATTGATGGCTACAGGCTCTTCAGGAGAGACAGGAGAAGGAGAAGGGGTGGCCCTGTACATCAGGAAGGCACTAGATGCCATGGAACTAGAGATCAAGGATGATCAGGTTGAGTGCCTGTGGGTGAGAATTGGAGGGAAGGCAAACAGGGCAGATATCCTGGTTGGAGTCTGCTACAGCCCACCCAACCAGGATGAAGAAGTTGATGAATTATTCTATAGGCAGCTAGAGGCTGTCTCAAGATCACCAGACCTTGTTCTCATGGGCAATTTTAACCTGCCTCATATCTGCTGGGAACTTAACACAGCAGAGAGGAGGCAGTGTAGAAGATTCTTAGAATGTATGGAGGATAGTTTCTTATCACAATTGCTGTGTGAGCATACCAGGGGCAAGGCTTAGCTTGACCTCCTTTTTACAAAGAGGGAAGAGCTGGTGGTTGGAGGCTGCCGGGGGTCCAGTGACCATGAGATAATTGAGTTTTCAATGTGCAGTCAAGCTAAGAGGGGCAGCAACAAAACCTCCACTCTGGACTCCTGGAGGGCAGACTTCAGGTTACTCAAGGAAGTAACTCAGAAGGTTCCTTGGGAAATATCCCTTAAAAACAAAGGGGCCCAGGAGGGCTGGACCTACTTCAAGAAAGAAATCTTGAAGGTGCAGGAACAGGCTGTGCCAATGTGCCAGAAGATGACCTATTAGGGTAGACAGCCAGCCTGGATGGGAAATGAGCTTCTGAACGAATTAAGGGAAAAAAAAGAGGGTGTACCATCTTTGGAAGAAAGGTGAGGCAACCCATAGAATGTTTAAGGATGGTGCTAGGTCATGTAAGAAAAAATTTAGAGAGGCAAAAGCCAATTTAGAGCTTAGACTGGCCTCTGCTGTGAAGGACAACAAAAAATCCTTCTATAAATATATTAATAGCAAGAAGAAGGGCAAGGACAACCTCCACTCCTTGGTGGACACGGAGGGGAATATTGTAACTAAAGATGAGGGAAAGGCAGAGGTACTTAATACCTTCATTGCCTCAATTTTCAATAGCAGGACAGATTGTCTTCCAGACAACTGGCCCCCTGAGCTGGCAGATGGAGTCAGGGAGCAGTATAGTTCACCTGTGGTCCAGGCAGAAGCAGTTAGAGACCTCCTTAGCTTCTTGGGTCCCCACAAGTCCATGGGACCAGATGGGATCCATCCTAGGGTGCTGAGAGAGCTGTCAGATGAGCTGTCCAAGCCGCTCTCCATCATTTGCCAACAGTCCTGGCTCACCAGAGAGGTCCCAGATGACTGGAAGTTGGCCAATGTGATGCCCATCCACAAGAAGGGCCAGTTGGATGAGCCAGGCCTGTCAGCCTGACCTCAGTGCCAGGCAAGATATTGGAACAGGTCATCTTGAGTGCAATCACACAGCACTAACAGCGTGGCCAAGGGATCAGGCCTAGCCAGCATGGATTTAGGAAGGGCAGCTCCTGCCTCACCAACCTGATCTCCTTCTATGATCAGGTGACCTGCCTGGTGGATGTGGGGAAGGCTGTGTATGTTGTCTACCTGGACTTCAGCAAGGCCTTTGACACTGTCCCCCACAGCAAACTCCTGGCCAAGCTGTCAGTCCTTGGCTTGGACAGCAGTACGTTGTGCTGGATTAGGAACTGGCTGGAGGGCCAAGCCCAGAGAGTGGTGGTGAATGGTGCCACATCCAGCTGGCGGCCAGTCACTAGTGGTGTGCCCCAGGGATCAGTGCTGGGCCCCATGTTCTTTAATATCTTTATTGATGATCTGGATGAGGGGATTGAGTCCATCATCAGTAAGTTTGCAGATGACACCAAGCTGGGGGCAGGAGTTTATCTGTTAGAGGGCAGGAGAGCTCTGCAGAGGGACCTTGACAGGCTGGACAGATGGGCAGAGTCCAACGGCATGAAATTTAACACATCTAAGTGCCAGGTTCTACACATTGGCCACAACAACCCCATGCAGTGCTACAGGCTGGCGTCAGAGTTGCTGGAGAGCAGCCAGGCAGAAAGGGACCTGGGGGTACTGGTTGGTAGTAGTCTGAACATGAGAGAGCAGTGTGCCCAGGTGGCCAAGAAGTCAAACAGCATCCTGGCCTGCATCAGGAATAGCATGGCCAGCAGGAGCGGGGAAGTCATTCTGCCCCTGTACTCAGCACTGGTTAAGCTCCACCTTGAGTACTGTGTCCAGTTCCGGGCCCCTCAGTTTAGGAAAGATGTTGACTTGCTGGAGCGTGTCCAGAGAAGGGCAACAAAGCTGGTGAGGGGTTTGGAGCACAAGCCCTATGAGGAGAGGCTGAGGGAGCTGGGGTTGCTTAGCCTGGAGAAGAGGAGGCTCAGAGGAGACCTTATTGCTGTCTACACCTACCTGAAGGGAGGTTTTAGCCAGGCAGGTGTTGGTCTCTTCTCCCAGGCAGCCAGCACCGGAACAATAGAACACAGTCTCAAGCTGTGCCAGGGGAGGTTTAGGCTGGATGCTAGGAAAAGTTCTTCATAGAAAGAGTGATTGGCCATTGGAATGGTCTGCCCAGGGAGGTGGTGGAGTCACCATCACTGGAGGTGTTTAGGAAGAGACTGGATGGGGTTCTTGGTGCCATGATTTAGTTGATTAGGTTGTGTTGGATGATAGGTTGCACTCAATGATCTCAAAGGTCTCTTCCAACCTGGTTAATTCTATTCTATTCTATTCTATTCTATTCTATTCTATTCTATTCTATTCTATTCTATTCTATTCTATTCTATTCTATTCTATTCTATTCTATTCTATTGATACTGCCTTAAAACATGCAGAAATATGCTGTTGTGTTTGATCTAAAAAGTCTTTACAAATCTCAGCCTTCTACAATATGCATACTAATGTGGATTTATTTAGCCTTAATATAGCTATGATCATATAGACTTATTAAAATATGTTTCCCAAATTGAGATCATGCATTCCAGGTCAGCACTTTCTCCATAGCTTTTGTTTAGACAATCAGAAAGTAACAATAAATTGGTCCCATTTGGCTCTACCTGGGCATTGCATGGTTTACAAAGCATCATAGAATACATGTAGTTTTAAATACTTGTGAATGTAAAATATGTATCTTAACAAACACCAATAACCACATTGGATTGCTTTTTCTTTAAAACACCAAAACTTTGCAGCCAACCAACTTGACACTATGCAGCATATCAGGGAGATAGAAATACAGAGCAAAGTGGAAATCTGAAGGAAAGATACTCTGAATGTTAAACTAGACCACTTAATTACGTATATTTTTAATTGTTCAACAAATTATATACATGTACTGTTGCATAAATTACAACATAATTAGGTAAGATATATTAAACACCTTACTGGTTTATTTACAAGTTGAGGTACACTGATGAATTTTGTGCTAATGAATGAAGAAAATCTGGTCAGTGATGTGAAGGTTGGAGGCAGCTTCAGCTGCACTGACCATGAGATAGTGGAGTTCAGGATCATGTGAGGAAGTAGCAGGGTAGTAGTAGGGTTGCAACCCTGAACTTCAGAAGAGTCAACTTTGACCTACCAGAGCCTTCCAGTTTGGTGTCATCAGCAGATTTGCTGAGCCGACATTCTGTTCCCTCATCAATGTCATTGATGAAGATTCTGTGATTTATTAATAGTAAAAGATTAATTTTCTTCCTGCACCACAGTGCACACCATACGCACACCACTTTGGAGACCACTGCATTAGTCTGCTGAGTAATGACAGAAGCCTACCATCCATTCTCAGAAACACCCTCCCCCCTTTAACCCAGTCATAACTATCTAGCAGTGTTGTATCCAGCACACTGAGTGAGATGATTCTCTTGCTCTGCTCCACTCATGTGTGACTCCATGTGGTGTACTGTGTCCAGCTCTGCAGCTCCCAATACAAGAAGGATGTGGAATTACTAGAGTGCATCCAGAAGATGGCCATGAAGATAAAGGGCTGGAGCACCTGTCCTATGAAGACAGACTGAGAGAGTTGGGGTTGAGCAGGCTGCAGGAAGACATGATAGCCTTCCAGTACTTGAGCTGCAGCTGCAACTGTGATCTCAGCCTTGCCCTACTCACCAAGGCAGGACCAGAGCAGCACACTGTGCAGAGTAGCTCATCACCCCCTGTGCCAGCTTCTCTCTGGTGAGAGGCAGGTGTGGTGTGGGCAGTCTCTGCTCCAGCGGGGATTGGGGAGGGTGGTGAGGGGGGATGGGGAAGGTTTCACCAGAGGGAGGTTGCTGAGTCACGTGGGTTTGTTGTTGGAATCTTCTCCAGTTAGGTCACATGGGCAGGATCAGAGGCAGGTGCAACTTGGCATAAAACTGTTTTCAAAAGATCTGTGTCAACTCAGAGAGGTCAGACATAAACACAAAGGTGTCCAGGCTCCTGGCTGTAAGGAGTGCCAGAGCCTCTCACTTCTCATGGCAAACTGCAGGGACTGCACCTGTATTCACTGTGAGCAAGTGGGTGACCTTCTCTATCTAGTGGCTGAGCTGAAGGAGGAAGTTGAAAGGTTGCAGACAATCAGGGAGCATGAGAGGGAGCTTGACTGGCAGAATCAGGCTCTGCCATGCCTCAACCAGTCCCATCAGCCACGCAGTAGTCAGGACACTAAGCACTCCCTTCTCTCTTGCCAGCTTCCCAAATAGAATGACTCAGAAGCAGGAGAGCAATGGAGACAAATTCCTTCCAATTGCACCAGGCGTGGCACCCCAAAAGCCACTGAACCTCCTCAGGTGCTGTATAACAGATTTCCTGTACTTAGTGAACCTGTTTTCACAGAAAACAATGTTCAGCAAGAGAAACCTACTAACAGCAGCTATGAAAGCTTGTCTAGTTTATGTCGTTCAGAGTGAGCAAACCTACTGTCAAAACATCAGCAGTTAAGAAGAAGCAATGGGTGCTTGTCATCGGGGACTTGCTTCTGAAGGGTGTTGAGGGTCCTATATGCAGACCTGATCCACTCTTTAGAGAAGTCTGTTGCCTACCTGGGGCCAGGGTCAAGGATGTAGTAAGAAAACTTCCTACCGTGGTCTGCCCAACTGACTACTAACCATTGATAGTTTTCCAAGTAGCCAATGATGAAATTTCAAAAAGAAGTTTGAGATCAATGAAGAAGGACTTCAGAGCTCTAGGATGAATGGTGAAGTGGTCAGGAGCACAAGTAGTATTTGCTTCTGTCCCCCCACTAGCTATGCCTAATGATGGAATAAACATAAAAATCCAGTAGATTGCCTGGCTGTGGGATTGGTGCCAATGGCGGAATTTTGGGTTCTTTGATCAATGGCTACTCTACAAGACCCCAGGCCTGCTGACTACAGATAAAAACTGCTTGTCTCTAACAGGAAAAAGAATCCTGGCACAAGAACTTGCAGAACTGATTGATAGGTCTTTAAACTGATTTTGAAGGGGGAAGAGGGAAAAATGAGACTCACTGAATACATGCCTGGGACAATTGTGAAGCAGGGTACCAGCTCCACTGGTATCCCAGGGGATGTAAGGGATAGTGGATTATGCAGCACCCACAATGGTAACAGATGATCTTCTGCTAAGTCTCTGAAGTGTCTGTATACCAATGCAAGAAGCATGGGAAACAAGCAGGATGAGCTAGAAATCTGGGTGTAGTCACAGGGCTATGATCTTGTTGCAATTACAGAGACATGGTGGGACAGCTCCCATGACTGGAATGTGGCTATGGACGACTATGTGATTTGATAGGGGCTGAATTAATGAGGTGGGAATTGCAAAAATATTGTTATCTTTATTTTTCACAAAAGCCCCACCCCAAAATTAGGATAAAAAACTTACTAAATTATTTACAGGTTCTATTTGGTTGCAAATTCTACCAGGATGCTTATGGGCAACTCAAGTACAATTTAAAGAATTCAGAAAATGGAAAAGGCTAAGCCATAGAATAGCTTTACCCCACTTATAATCAGATGCAAGCCAGGAACATTGGGAAAGATGATGAGAACACCAGGTTGTACTCACAAGGATGGAGCAGGAATTTGGTCTGTAGGTCAGTGGCAGGCTCTAGGAACTGCAGGCTTTATAGTCCAGTTTGTGGACAATGCAGCACAATCCAAAGGAAAAGGACCCACCAGAATCAAAGTGTCCATAGACATGGCTGCACTGACGGTGCAAGAAAGCCATAGGTTTCACGGCAGACAGGTCCACTCTATGGCAGGCAGGCCTGGGGAGAAGTCAGGTCCAGGTGGAGTGAGCAAGACGAAGGCAGGAGCCAGAGCAGGAGAGCAAGAACAAGGGCAGGAGCAAGATCATGGTGAGCACCCCAATCACTTTCTGGCCACTCTATGTAAGGCATTTCTAGACAAAGAGTCCAAGGCCAATGTATAATGGGCACGAAGCACCTTGCTAAACATAGCTCCCAAACCCAGCAGACTTCCCCGTGGGGAAGGAACCTCCACCCTGGTGGGAAGAATGGGTGCCAATTACCTGTCCCCAGATGAAGAGGAAGGCAATTTCACACCTTGGAAGGCAATTTTGTGCCTTTGTCTTTCCCCATTCAAACTTCCACTGATGGAGATGAGGGAAGTGGGGTTTGGAGCACACCGTGACACTACGTACTTTTCAGGAAGGACAGACTGGCAAGGTGAGGTTGTAGAGTTGCTCTCTATGTGAATCAGTAACTAGAATATGTTGAGCTTAAACCAGGGGGAGACCATAAAGCACTGAAAGCTCATGGATAAGAGTGAAGGGACATACAAACATGGATGATTAGGGTTGTGGGTGTTAACTACAGACCACCGAACCAAGAATCAGAGAATCACAGAATCACCAAGGTTGGAAGAGACCTCAAAGATCATCAGATCCAACTCATCACCACAGACCTCATGACTAAACCATGGCAAGAAGCAGCTACTGATGAGGCCTACAGGAAGCTGGAAGTAGCCTCGAGATCAAGTGCCTTGGTGCCCATTGGTGACTTCAACCACTTGGATATTAGTTGGAAAGATCACGCAGTCAAGCACAAACAGTCCAGAAGGTTCCTGCAGCGCATTGATGACAACTTTCTCCTGCAAGGAGTTTAAGAACCAATATGGAGAAGTGCAATGATGGACCTGCTATTAACAAACAAAGAAGGACTGGTTGTAGATATTAAGGTTGGGGTAATCTTGGTTGCAGTGATCATGACATGTTAGAGTTTAATATCAACAGACAAAGAAGCAAGGTGGTAAGTAAAATTTCAACCCAGGACTTTAAGAGGGCTAACTTTGCCCTCTTCAAGACTCTACTTAGAAATATCCAGTAGGCTAGGGCTCTGGAAAGAAGGGGATCTCAAGAAAGCTGGTTAATATTCAAACACTACCTCCTTCAAGCTCAAGAGAAATGTATTCCCTTGGGAAAAAAAAAAAAAAAAAAAAAGAAAGAAAAAGAGACAAGTAAGGCAGGCAGAAGACCTGCATGGATAAGCAAGGAACTCTTAGTAAAATTCAAAAATAAAAAAGAAGGTTTACAATATGTGGAGAAAAGGAATAGTCAATTGGGAGGATTGCAGAGATATAGCCAGAGAATGTAGAGATGCAACAAGGAAGGCCAAGGCCCTCTTGGAACTGAATCTTGCCAGAGGGGTGAAAGAGAACAAGAAGAGTTTTTTCAAACACATCAATGGAATACATCAAAGGAAGAGCAGACAAAAGGTCTGCTCACTACTGAATGATACAGGAGATATGGTAACTGATGATGCAGAGATGGCAGAGTTGCTGAATGCCTTCTTTGCCTCAGTCGTAAAGTAAAGTAAATCCTAAGACCAGCCCTCAGGAACCTCAGTCTCTAGAAGCAAAGGAGCAGAACTGGAAAGATGTGAACATTTTGCTGGTCAGTCAGGACCAGGTTAGAGATCTCTTATACCAACTAAAGTCCATGGGACTTGATAGGGTCCATCTATGAGTGCTGATACTGGCTGACACTGTTGCTGAACCTCTCTTCATCATCTTTGAAAAGTCATGGAGAACAGGAGAGTTGCCTGACAACTGGAAGAAAGTGTCTTCAGAAAAGGCAAGAAGGAAGACCCAGGCAACTACAGACCAGTCAGCCTCACTCCATCCCTGGAAAGATGATGGAGCAACTAATTTTGGAGGTCATCTCTAACCACATGGAAGACAAGGAGGTTATCAGGATTAGCCAACATGGATTTACCAAGGGAAGATCCTGTCTGACTAATCTGATAGCCTTCTATGAAATTATGACCAAATGGGTAGATGAGGGAAGAGCAGTGCCTGTCATATACCTTGACTTCAGTAAAGCTTTTGATACTGTCTCCCATAACATCCTCATAGAAAAGCTCAGGAAATGTGGCATAGATGGCTGGTCAGTAAAGTGGATTGAAAACCGACTTGACAACAGAGTTCTGAGGGTTGTCATCAGTGGCACAGAGTCAACTTGGAGGCCTGTGGCCAGTGGCATTCCCCAGGGTTCAGTACTGGGTCCAGTTTTGTTCAATATCTTTATCAACGACCTGGATGAGGGGATTGAGAGTACTCTCAGCAAGTTTGCTGATGATACAAAACTGGGGGGGTGACTTAGGCCCTGTCAGGCTGTGCTGCTATCCAATGAGATCTGGACAGGCTGGAGAGCTGGGTGCAGGCAAACCTCATGAAGTTCAATAAGGACAAGTGCAGGGTCCGACATCTGGGGAGGATTAACAACAGGCACCAGTACAGGTTAGGGGCTGCCCTCCTGGAAAGCAGCTCCACAGAGAAAGACCTTGGAATCCTAGTGGACAGCAAGTTCTCCGTGGGACAACAATGTGCCCTTGTGGCCAAGAGAGCCAATGGTAGGATGCATCAAGAAAAGTGTGTTTAGCAGGTCTCTAGGGAGGTTCTTCTAACCCTCTGCTCTGACCTAGTGAGACTACATGTGGAACACAGTGCCCAGTTTTGGGCTCCCCAGTTCAAGAAAGACAGGGAACTGCTGGAGAGAATCCAATGGAGAGCCACTGGGATGATAGGGGACTTGAACACCTCCCCTATGAAAAGAGACTGAGTAACCTGGGGCTGTTTAGTCTTGAGAAGCCCGAGAAGGGATCTTCTCAATGCGTATAAATATCTGAGGGGTAGGTGTCAAGTGGAGGGGGCCAACCTCTTTTTGGTGGAGCACAGTAATAAGACAAGGAACAACGAGTTCAAATGTCAACATAGAAGATTTCACCTCAACATGAGGAGAAACTTCTTTAGAGTGAGGATGATGGAGCACTGGAACAGAGTGCCCAGGGAAGTTGTGGAGTCTCCTTCTCTGGAGATTTTCAAAACCCACCTGGATGCATTCCCGTGCGGATTACCCTAAGTGATCCTGCATTGGCAGGGGGTTTGGCCCTTCCAACCTCTAAGATACTGTGATACTGTGAAGAGAGCCTATAGGATATCTGAAGAGGGACATTTTACAAAGGCATGTAGTGACAAGACGAGGTAATGGCTTCAGTTTGGAAGAAGATATATTGAGATTTAACATTAGGAAGAAAATTTTCACCATGAGAGTGGTGAGGTGTTGGAACAGGTGGCCCATAGAACTTATGGATGTTCTGACCCTGGAAGTGTACAAAGCCAGGCTGGATGGTGCCTTGAGCAACCTGGTCTAGCAGGAGGTGTTCTGCCCAGGGCACAGGGTTGAAACTAGGTGATCTTTAAGGTCCTTTTAACCCAAACCATTCTGTGCTTCTATAATTCTCTGATTCTTTGACATAAAGCTGTTACAAATAAACTGTATCTATTGCCTCTGCAGCCACTCAGACTGTCCCCAGTGCTGGCAATTAGTAATCATAATCTTAATTAGCCTGACCCACCTGGATATTTTGCTACTAATAAATCAATTAATTCAGTTCACATGGAGGAACTTCTGTGTAGTACCATAGTTTAATCACTATTGGTCATCCTTGTGTATGACTTCTCCATGCTAGAAAAACTTGGTATCCAGGCTGAATTTCTATTCTCAACTGATATGAAGTCTGTCAGGGAAGTATGGAGTGTTGTTAGCATTTTTAATATCTGTAGGGATTTGCAAAAGCCTCAGCAGAGCACAAAGGAGAAACTTGGGATGTAAGCTATAAACACTCTGGAATTGGATGATCTTTACTTCTCCCTGAGTGGTATGGATACTGCTCATTGGAGATCTCAGTTTACTCATCTCCCTTAGGAACATCTGTTACTACTCCATTTGTTAGTTCTTGATGTGAGAAACAGAAGCTTCTGAAACTAGAGTAACTTTGTCATTGAGGTCTCCAAGGAGCTTTGTTTTTTCTATAGAAATATATGCTCCCTTGAGGGGTTATTAAGCTATGTCATCCTCTGCATATAACCAAAGATGACCCCATCCGGTCTTCAGTTCTTTCCACTGGAAAGTGAATGTCTGGCTCTATCTCTTTATTCCCCTTCCCCAGCCAGTATCAGGAGAAAATAAACAAACAAAAAATCACAGGAATAAAAAAAACTTTTTACTGTCTAGCCTTTCATTCTATGCACAATTATGGATTTTTGCAGTTGGCCTCATGTCAATGGTGCAGAATTCTGTCAAACATGCTTTTTTTGTCATCACCATTGTTCCTCTCTTCCTCTTCCACATAAGGTGACTGGGTCACTTTGCCCCATAAAAGGTCAGTGAGATTCTCACTTAAACTCATTTTTCCTCACTAAAAGTAAAGAATCTATATTGATATAATTTAAATTCTGGAATAAAAAATTAGTGCAAATATTGCTGCAATGTATGGAAAGCCATGCTGGATACAGCAACTATGGAGCAACTGAACTGTTTGCCACAGCTATAGATGTTCACAGTGACATCCTTCACTGTTCCCTGAAAACCTTGAACAAAGACCTGAGGAAAACACTTGTTTCCATTTTCTTACCATTTATTCTGAATAGAAACTAATCAGTCTGAAGGTGTATCAGGGAAACAGTACTCTCAGGGCAAAGGAAGAAATGGAAAGAAAAGATTAACCGGGAGGCCAGAGGCTTATCAAGACTTGTTCCCTCCAGACCAAACGGTCCCAGGTCTCTCCTCATAAGAGAGATGCTCCAATCCCTTAATCATCCTTGTAGCTCTCTGTTGAACACTCCCCAGTAGTTCCCTGTCCCTCTTGAACTGGGAAGCCCAGAACTGGACACAATATTCCAGATGTGGTCTAATTAGGATTAAGCAAAAGGGGAGGAGAACCTCCCTTGGACCTGCTGGACACACTCTTCTTAATGTACCCAAGTGTACTATTGGCTTCTTGGCACTGTCACTGCTTCAGCTTTGTGGGATTCTATCAAAACTTCTCTTTCTAACCACTTGCAGTCCATTGCCCTGCAGATTTTCCCCTCCATGAGGATTGTGAGAGACTAAAAGCTTATCTCTTCTGGTGTGACTCAACAAAGATAAAATCACTTGCTGCTTGGCCAGACAACAGCTGATATGTGTTGGGCAGAGCTACTGGAACGACTCTTGGAAGGTGCAAAAGATAACATCAATCACTGGACCATCACAACAATGGACCGAGGCCACCTTCGGGAATATGCATAAGACAAGATAATGTCCACCCAACAAGTACCCTGGAAAGGGTGAGACAATGGATTCACCACCTGTTTCCTGATGTGTAATGAGTGTGGGGGCATGTAGATGGAGAAGGAGGAGGCGGAGGGCCCCCCCCACCCCATCCAGACCCCTGCCCAAAGACACAGGAATGCACAGAAAGATTTCCTGGGGAACGCTACCTGGATATTTACCTAAGGAGGATTTCCTGGCCCCTGAATTCCTGAGGGACAATACTTGGACACATAACTAAGGACTAAAAACTGTATAAAATACTTGAGCCACTACTGGCTTGGCAGAAGAAAAACGCAGAAGAAAAACAGAGATGAAGCAAAACACAGAAGAAGGACCATGCTGCTGAGAAGGAAAGCACAAGAGAAGGAAAAGCCCAGGACAAGGCTGCTCCGGAGAAAAGAGGCCGTGGAGAAAAGAGGCCATGGAGCCTGGAAGAAGCAGACTGAACCCTCTCTCCATGTCCTAAGTTCTGCCTGCTGCAACTCATGGAGCTGAATAGGCTGCCCAGAGGACCACATCTCTTCTCCAGCCAAAGCCTCAGCACCCTTTCTCTACAGACCCAACATCTCCTGCAGCACCTTTCCTCCACAGACTTGAATTGTTTTGGCAGGGTGAGGGGTGTGGTAATATAATTCTTTTCCTCTTCTCTCTCTCTTCTCTCTCTCTCTTCTCTCTCTCTCTCTCCCCTTCCGATCCATCCACTTTATTTATGTAATAAATAGTCTAGCTGTTGATATTTTGGCCTTGTTTGTGCCTCTAATTTCACAACATGGGAATATTCAAGAGAATTTGAGTCTCATTTCCTCTCCGGACTGAGACAAGAATGAATACCTTTGTATGCAAATTCCTGGTTATTCCTTCTCAGAGTACTGTATGGATGACTCGCATTCATAAAGGAGGGAATGAAATCCTGATATTTTATCACAAAACCTTCAGTTGCTGCAATTTTGATGCCTTTTCATTTGTGGTCACGTTCTGAAGTAATATGAAGTAAATAGATCAAAAATAGCCAATAAAATTACTATGAGCCTTTTTTCTCAAAAATCTTAGAAAAACATTCAATTTGCTAGTGACACTTTGTCGGGAAGAGAAATCCATTGGCGAGGGGGGTGAGGGAAAGACTCGCAGCAATCAATATGATTTATAAGCAAGCTTCAACTTTATTGTTCCACACTTTCTTATTTATAGTCTTATCTTATACATAGTTAATTCTATTCTAATTTAACACACACTATTGGTTACTTTCTAAAAGGTTACATCATTATTTTCACTACTCTGTGGAATTTCCTGATTGCTCTTTTCCCCAGATCTTCACCTACTTCTTATCTTGTTTGCCTTCCTTCTCAAGGGCAGCTTGACTTCAGCATACCAAGCATCAGACTTTTCCACAACTCCTACTCCATTGCTATATTAACAACAGAAAGTCCTTCAAGGCCTAATTTGCACAGATGTTCAAACCATTTCCCAACAACACTTGAATGTTTTTAAGAGTATTCTTTTAAACAAAGGAGAAAAGAACCCACACAGAAAATGAAAAATCATCTTAGACATTGTAACTGTTACGATAGTGGTTTACTTTACTACATGATGCAACTCACAGCATTGAGCGTGCTAGTTCTCCAAGGTAAAATAATTTGCTTTTACTAGTAGCTGTGTTGTATTTAGTGTAATTTTTGATACAGTAAAAATCTTAAGGGAAATATTTTTTCAAAATATAGAACTAAATGCAAAAGAAGTTTAATGGCATCAAAGAATGGCTTGGAGGTAAATGGAGGAAAGGTGTTTGAAGGCAGGTGAATGAAATCACAGTTGGAAATTACAAATACTGTAAAAAAAACCCTCTAAAATATTTGA
Source organism: Dryobates pubescens (assembly GCF_014839835.1). Taxonomy (NCBI): domain Eukaryota; kingdom Metazoa; phylum Chordata; class Aves; order Piciformes; family Picidae; genus Dryobates; species Dryobates pubescens. The sequence goes on from NC_071657.1 coordinate 47,546,689, forward strand.
CAGGCAGTTGAATATCTGCCTAAAATCAGGGAAGAAAACGTGTAAATTGCATTGTAAAAAGGATTCTCATAATATACTTGAAATAGGGTGATCAGATGATAGTTTTTACTTGTAGAAATGACAGTGAAAATGAAAGGTAAGAATAAGTAACAGAGAGCCTGTATCTTTCTGTTGTCCATTCCTGTTTATTTTATATGCAAGCTCTTATGCTTCTTTATCTGTTCTATATGTTCAACGTCTTTCTTTTGTTTAACAGGAAACTTATTAATCTCCATTTGCCTGCCTTTATTACAAGCCATTAAATGGATTTTGCACACTGAGGTTTTTCCTTACTCTTCTCACAATTCTGTCTCATCAGTGCCCCAGCAATATAATTTGCATCTATCATCAATTGTGCCCTCTCAGCCTCCTCATAGATGCAGAACAGCATACACTGGAGTGTTTTGGAATATTTATATAACTACATAAAATGTTACCTGCCATATGTTTACGCTAGATGCCACAAAGTTAGAAAATACATCCTGTACTGGGAACAGAAATTGGTAAGATATGTACAGAATTCCACAGTCCCAAGAAAGCTTGATCCCTTGTAACGATTTTTTTTCCCCTTTTTTGGTCAAAAGGTGCACTACTACAGTGTAGTATATTTAATGGCCAGTGTCTTAATCTCATAGCTTTATCTGAGTGTACATCTCTCTGCCTCTCAAAGTTGGAAACTTCCTATAATACCCATTTTACATAGGAGGAACTAAACCACAAAGAGCCTGTAACTTAGCTTGGGTCACACAAAAGAGTATGGAAAACAAAATTGAACCCAATTCCCCCACCCCCTCAAAAAACAAACAAACAACAACAACAAAAAGGTTCCCCATGAGATATTCCTCCACTAGGGTAACTCTTTTAGTTTTGCAGATTTGGTGTATACCTCTAGTTGTGAATAGCATGTTTGTTAATATGTAAAAATATGCACAATCTTGAAAAGTGCTTCTGTTGATACTAAGAATTTATAATATATGTTAAGATGACAGCACCTTTGATCCAGAAGACATGGTTGCTACCCTTAGAGTGAGAAGTGGATTTACTAACATATGTTATGGAAATTATTTTATGTGGGAAAATGCATGTAGTAATTAATGTATTTCCACGCAAAATTTAGTTTAATGGAAGTGTAAAAGGAAGTGGCTTGAATGTTAAAATACAAGTTTTACTGACTGCTAGTAGTCTTTGGAGATCATGTATCTAATACAAAGAGCAGAGGAAGAAGTGGAGAGAGTTTGAAGATAAAGCTGTCAGTGGTTACTGGAGAAGCCAAAGTCATTGACAACATGAGAAAATAGAAGGGCAAAAAGAAGAAAGAAGGCATTTCATTAAATAAGTCACTTGGAAGTATTAGATCAGTATTGGAAGGCAAAGTACATTGAGACAAGCAATTCTGAGTATTCATGGAAGAAATTCTGCAGTAGAATGAAGCTATGTGCTTGAGTCAGGTAGACTGTCTAGAAGTGCAGCTGTTGCTAAGTATTGAGGATAGAATAACTGTTGTCAACAGGTGTTCTTAAACTATTTCCTTATAATTAAACATTGATATGCTTTTCATATGTGGATATATAAACTATATTATTAGACAATACCACATAACTGTTCCTGAAGTATTTGAAAAGCAGTTAACTACTTCCTGAGATGGACTATTTAGTTCCTTCTAAGAGAGCTGAAAGCAGTTACTTTTCTTCACACATTCAGCAGAATTTGAATATGAGTTGTTTCTACTTATTTGCCCTTCTGTCAATGTTAATAAAGGAAAGCAAAGACAAATTTTATTTTAAAATACTACACACACACACAAAAACCCCAACACAAAACACACACACAAAAACCCCCGAAGTCAACCAAACAATAAAACAACCCACAACCAATGAAACAAGCAAACAAACCTGACAAACATGAAATTTCTTTTAAAGTATAGAACAGAACTTAAACTGAATTTAATTGTGGTCCCTTAAAGAGCCCTGTGTTTGTAGAATAAAAGTAAATATGTACATTCATCTTAAGCAGTAGTAACAATAACAACAATATGGCTTTCAATCTTGCTGTTTATCTCAAATACACTACAGTGCCTAAATAGTAGACAGAATCAGGTAACAGTTATTCTCCTCCCTCATTGGGAACCTGTTTTTTTTCAAGCACACACCCAAGCTTTTACCAAAAGTGGGAAAAATAGAAAATAAAGTAATAATCCTTGGTGTCCAAAATCGTACGTATCTTTGATCATAACTATTTTCCATCCTAGCTCTCAGCATGGAGATCTGATTGTCAATAGAACTGACTTCAATGGCAAATGATTGAGGAAGCCTGCAAGACACATGAACATCAACAGAAATTACCAAGACAGGGTGAAGTATACTCATTCCCTGCAAAATAGTGCCTGAATTTTGCATTAAAATGTAGGGTTAAATTGTATAATACTCTCTACTGACGTATCAAATGTAATTCACAGATCCAAATCTTCCTTTGTATAGAGTCTATTCTCTCCATTACTCGAAAGCTTTTATTCTCAAGGCTCTGCACTAATAAAGAATACTGTAACCAATTAATTTCTACAAATATATCTCTAAGATTTGCAGCTTTGCAAGTGCTATGTATCTTTGGACAGCCTTTATGCAAAAGCTGTCTGATTTATTCCTGTTGTTTACATAAACACATTTCTGCAAACAAATGCATTTCTACTTTGAAAACACAGTCCTGTAAGTTTCATAGATTTCTAATTTTGGCTGTGATATGAGATGTATTTAGTGAATATCACACTGGAGAGGTCTTCTCATATTCTAATCACAACTAGAATCTGAAAAGATTTACAAGAAGACAAAATAATGATCTTGTTTCCAGTCCAAAAATTATTGCTTCCTGAGAATACGGTGATTTAAGAAACCCCCAGTCTAGATATGACTTACACGTCACATACTAGTTCTGGGCCAGCCAACTATCTTCACTGTGATTAGTGGTCTGCAAGACAGGGTGAAAGACTTCAATTTGATTCCCTGTTTTTAGCACATTTGACCAAACAGACAGCTATATTCATGCCTATATATCATCCTTTATCCAAGAATCTGAAAAATCACAGCAGGAAAACACTGAACAGTTGCTGGGTTTAGTGAGATTTTAGGGAAAAGGGGGCCATGCATTAAATGCAATGACATCTGAAATGAACTTTTCAAACTTGAGGATATGTCATATTGTGAGACCTAGTTTGTAATAATGTTAAGTTTTTCTGTCCTGGTTTGAATTAGAACAGAACTAATTCTGTACAGTTGTGTTGTGGTGGGGTTTTTTTGTTTTGGTTTGTTTGTTTGTTTGTTTGGCTCAGTCTCTTCCAATTAACTTTCTGAAATTAAGAACATATATTTGCAGACAGTGTCTGCTTCTAGTAGTGATAATGCCTGATGCTGCTAGTTAGTGCCAAGGACTTGTGCCAAGACTAAATCTTGTGTACTACATAGTGGGGTAGAGAGTAAAAACTCCACCTGTGGGGAGGAATGAACAGGACAGGTGGCCCTAAATTGACCAATAAGATATTCCATTCCATACATCATATTTGGTACAAAGCTGAGGGATCTCAATGGTCAAGCTCTCTTCTTCAAAGGCCAGCATCTGAGGAGGACTCCGTATGTTCTGCCTTTGATCCCTATCTATAAATTCTTGAGTCCACTTCTAGAATCCAACTTCTAATAAGGTTTCTATCTGTCACTGAGTCCAGTCTAGGACTTCTGCCACATCATCAGTAGTGAGTTACGTAACAGCCATCAGGGAGATTTGGTCCCATATTGGGTTTCTATATATTTAATGTTATTGTTATTATTTGTATTAAGTACTTCCCATTTTCTTTTCCAATTCATATGTCTCTCTCCATTATTCCCATTCTCTCCCCTTTTAGAAAGGTAGAGCGGTTAATATAGACATTTAGCCCTAACCTTTGACAATTTCTAATAACCTTAAGCGAACCTACAGCTCTATGTCAAGCCAACTGGAACTTAGCACCCTCAGGGTCTGTTATCCTGGGTAGGTCTTAAAAGTAGTTTTCAGAGAACAATGTACAAGTCTGTACCACTCCACTGGGCTCTATTGCCAAGGCTGTAGTTAAACCTGAACGGATAAGCTTTTCAGGATACAAGTTTGTTCTGCACAGAGCTACTAGGCTATCTACAGTAAGTTTAAACAATCATGTGAAAGGTATTTATGAGGCTGGTTTCTATCCTATTTGACCTGTACTTTTAGACTGAGCTGGCAATCTTTGGATCAGCAGTCACAACTACTTGGCTCAGCTATGTCTTGAAACACATGGTGTGTCTTATTTGGAGAGAGGAATTTTGACAAGTATAATGTTTATCATAATTTTAGTAACAACTCAGCTGACAGTACACATATTTTAAATGGGTCTTGGTAAATTGAAAGTGGATAGGGATTGTTTAAAAGTAATTTAAGGAACACAGAGTAAGGTTAAAAAAGCCCACACCAAACCATCAAAGATTAGTATCTTGGGTACTGTGGATGATACTAATACAGATGGGGAGATCAAGCAAGACTGGAATATAAACTGACTAGATCAGTGTAATAATAAAAGGCAAATGTAATTTTGAGCTGTATTACCAAGAACATATAAAATACACAAGGTAATCACTCTATAGGCTGGATCACAAAATGCTTCAGCTAGAGAAGTATTTACAAATCAGATCAGTGAACTTGCTGACATTCATGGTAAGTTGAGTAGTACTCAGCAAAATGCAACAAGAGTTTTAATAATTAAAAAAAAAAAAACAGATCCTGTGAGGTATGCTTCAAGGAAGAGGCATCGTTTGGGCCATGGGGGAGGTGAAGCCTGTAAAGAACATGACATTACTCGTCCAGCATTCAAAAGTCTGCTATGAAGTCTATGTAGAATAGGACAGGTTGGAATCACTTTATTTACAGGCAAAAAATATATATTTGTTTAGATATTTAGAAAACTCTAACAATGAAGATAATGGAGTACTGGACTAGGCCACTTATGGAGAGTAAAGAGAATTCTGGACCAACACCTACAAATATTAATCTTGTCTCAAAACATATGTCATGAGATTTAATCCAGATCCAAAACTTGGCAACTGTATGAATTCAAGGTGACACACAGACTGCACAGATTCAGGTTAAAATGAAGTAATGTATTTCTGTTTGTCATATACAAGGGTGGTGACAAATCACTTGTGTCCCCTGCTCAACATCACAATACCTGATTTTCACCCACAAGGTACAATACCACTAATCTGTTGCTATCATATATTGATGGATGGATTAATTTTTTCTAGTATCAGTGATTAAGTTTTGAACATAAATTTTTGGCCTAGAGTTCACAACAGTAATATCATAATGTGTTTTAAAGCCTGGAGGTGAGTAAAATTGTTCTGGATAAGGCAAGTAGAGAGTAAAATATTATGAGAGCTAGAAGTAGCTCATAATGTATTTGTTTCAATGTCTGTTACAAGAATGAGGTATTCTGAGCTAATTACACTCCCAATGAACAGCATTTCCCTCTAAAGTCTGGAAAAATATATCCATTGGTGTGCTTCTACAACAGATTTCCTGAATAAATGCCTCCTAGAACTATATATAGAGAACCAGAAGCTGTGTCTTTCCTCTGCACAAACATAGCATTCCAATTAAAAACCATCCTTTTTAGATACAGGATTTATTTTAACTCCCATTCTATTGGCATCTCTTAGAATGCACTAAGCAATGCTTGTGTGGATCTGTCTGGTCTATAAAGGAATGAGAACACAAAGATGCCTAAGAAGTTACAAGGAAGTACTTTTTGTCTTTTAAGAGAAATATGCAAAGAAGTTAGAAGTATAGAGACAGTAACTAGTCAGCTTCATTGTAAAAGTTATTTGGATGGTATTTCAGCCATTCTTTAAACTTCTAAGGGGAAAAAAATAGAAGAAAACATACTGAAACCCTAACCTCTACTATATTATTAAAGACCAAAACAGGAAATAGCAATAATGTTATGGGAGGCACTGACAATAAAGCTTGAATTCGTGTACTTTCCACACCAACAAAACACACAAGACTGTAGCTGCTAGCCATATGCATCCAAAGAAAGATAAAGATAATTCTGTGATTATTCAAATATATTAAAGCTGGTATTTTACGTTCAAATATTTTATTTGCTACTCATGTCACTGAACTGAAGATCATGCCAAATAGCTGCTGCTAAATCTTGATTTTGTAACAATTGTCATAATTCTTCTATCATAGCTTGTGGCATGTCTTCTTTCGCATTAATGTACTTAGTTGTTACCAGTGCAATACCCATCAGTTGGCAGTAACAGGTCAGGTACAAGAAACTTGACCTCGTTGCAGTGATCTGTGGGACAATGCTGCCACCTTGGACTAGGACAGGTTTTAAAGCAGTTTTTTCAGAGAAAGGTGTGGAGGATGGTTAGGGGTGTTTATTATATGGCTTTTTTGTTTTTTTTTCCCCCCACTTCCCCAGCAGCTGTGGCTGTTTTGATGCTTTTGAGTAGTGGAACTTTAAAATTCTGGTGTCTAGATCACAAAGGTAATTACAGCGCTACCAACATTTTTTACTTATACATATCAAACATAAATAAGTCACCTGCTTGTACACAGTGTATTCATTTGCAGAAGTCACAGGGCGGAGAGTATACACATGCAGTAGCTTTTCTGATGCACCAAGAAATCAGAAACAGAGGATCAAATTAAAATGTTCACCATATTCATCATAATTTTACAAAGGGAATTTCAGTTGCTACAATGTGGTATTCTAAGAATAGCCAGCCTTTTTGGGAGAGCATCGCACAATGAAGAGTTTCCTGCACTCTTTAAATGGATAACTTCCTATGTCCCTTCTTTAGAGTCATTCACTACCCTAGGTCATCCTGCTTTTGGAAGAGGGGTTAGACTTCATGATCTCTGGAGGTCCTTTCCAATCTCTAACATTCTGTGATCTGTGATTCTGTGATTGCCTCACATCTAGGTCTGCCCTGAGGGAATAGTATTTAGTGACAGAAAAAAATTTCAGGGTTCTATCTGGGCAGCACTAATCAATTCCAAACAGTATTTGGCTTATGGTCCAGTAGTAGAAGTGCAAGGATGAAAAAGTACTTCAAAAAGGAGAGTAGTTTGGGGACAAAGTATTTTAATTTATAGTTTCTTTAGGTTCCTTAGATTTCAAGAAGTGCCTGTAATAAAGTCTACACCTTTTTGCACCTGGCCACAATGTGCACAAGGAAAGAAGTCCAGTAGATGCCCTCTACAAAGCATTTCTAACAAAGAGCAGTGAGAGTGCCCAGTCTCTTGGATGTAAGACTCAGAACCATGCTCAAGTTCAAAGAAGACCTATTAAATATATAGTGTTAAAGCAGCTAAAGCCTCTGCTAGGAGAGGTCAAAATCTGAAAGTTGGCCTTTGGAAAGAAGGCAACGATTGAGCTGTCAATTTTTCTGCTTTCTTTTCTTTCTCTTGACATGAAGATCAAATTATATTTTAATACTTGAAGCAATTATAAAAGAAATAAAAAGGAATAAAGAAGGTGTGATGCATGAGGAATTGTATTTCCACATTATTTAAAGTCTGCTTTAATGTTCTGTACCTCATTCGGCTTAGGTTGCCACACCCATTTTAAGGCTCCATTTAAGCAGGGTGTAAATAGTAGAAAAATTTTTCTACTAAAAGGAGATAAATCTTAGCTGTAATTTTTCAAGACTAGACATGACAGATTTTTGTGACTTTCCCTGCAATATTACATGACATTTTGGTTGCTTTAAGATACCAAGCCAACAATCACTATCAGCTGTGACTAGGGTGTAGTTTGTTAAATACATTTGTTAACTCATTTACAAAAGCAAGCAAACTACACAAATGTTCAGTGTAAGATACCAGAGTAAAAGAATTAAGGATTTACCAACAATTAAAGTTCAAGACTGAAGTGGTTAAACTGGGTAAAAGGGGGGAAGGATACTTTCAAACATGCATACAACTAACTCACCAAGGCCATCACTTTAGACTGGCGTAATATAAGGAAAACAAATGGTAAAACACTAAGAGAACTGAAAAACATTGAGATTCACTTGGGAAAAATATTCTCAAGTGTTATATGAGATAAGCAGAAACACAGTCCAGAATGAACGAAGAACGCTATGTGTGGTCTCTGACTAGCAATTACTAAGCTATAGAAAGCAATTTTAATGTGCAGATATTGAAAGTGACAACAGAGAAAAAAACTTCGATCTACAGAGTTTTGACATGCAAATGTGTACATTCTTGTTGCAGAAAAGACGATCAGAGAACAAGCAAATAAATCCAAAAAACATTTATTTTTTTACTTTCTTTACTAGTTTAAGTAAGTTCCTGAAATTTATTGCACCTTATTTTTTTATCTCTAAAGTGAGTTGTCAGTTTTGTGTCTTAGCTCATGTTTAAAACCTTTGAATGTTTCTTACAAAAGCGGTTGTAGAACTACAAAGCAACATCTTTATCTGTTGAATTTAATATATGTTCTTTCAGGTGAACTCATAGAGTACTGGAAGCACATTTGTCTTTAAGAACATCTGCTAATGCATTTGGGAAAGTTTAAGATAAATCAAACTGTGTGGTAGGAACCTCTAAAACAGAGCTAGAAAAGATTGGGTACAGAGGATATGGTACAAAAGGAAAAAAAGATGGATATGCTGCAGACAACCTTTTTTCATCTTCAAAAATTATAGCAATACTTAAGTGTTGGAAAGAGTTAAAATTGTCTTCAGTATTTTAGCACATGAGGCAAAGAGAACTAATTAGCTGCTCCAAAATTTACTTTCTGGATTAAAAAGTGCTTTTTGAATTGGAACACCAATATCATCTCATCTGAGATAAATTCAGTAACTTTATGGTGAATTTTGTCTGTTGAGTAACAGGGGTTAGAAAGTTGTACCTTCAGAATTTTGGAAATACCTTCATAATAAGTTTCTACACAACATTAATTCAAATGATGAGTGCATAGTGTCTGAAATAGTATGATCATATAGTGTTTTCTCCTTGCAAGACCTGCCTTTATCAAACACACAGAATGGGTGATGTTCTTTAAATTAAAATGAGTGTCTCTATAATGAATGAAACTTCTTTCTTGAGACTCTTGCTTATCTACTGATGAAGTTTTAAGGTGTGTGATGAATGAGGCAGGAAGATAGACCTGTAGGTAAAGCAAAATCTCACCGTGGAGAATTAGATTCTACCCCTGTCTATGAGCTCCAATGTAATACTGGGCAACTCACTTTAAACAAGATGTTCATGGTTGGTCACTAGTTTTTCAATTCTTGGCTCAGGTCCCTGTGGTCCATAGCTACATGTAAGTGAACTCTTGCAGAAGAAGCATCTTTGATGCCCTGTCTACATCAGGTCAAATTTCAAATTCTTCCTCTAAAATACCACAGAATTATAGTTTTCCAGGGAAAGCATTAGTCCCTCTTTTTTTTTTTTTTTTTTTAAATGCATAGATATTATTTCTTATTCAAATTCTTGAAAAGGTTGACATTCTCCTGCAATGTCAGAATCTGACAGATTAACTAGCATAAAACTCAAATACAAACACTTGAAAAGAGGGGGAAAAAAGAAAAAGGGGGGAAAGATAAACCTCTAATAGGAAGTAGGATTTCTTATGACATCCTATAAGCCATGATATCTATTGTAGAGTAATACTCAGCGTATGACCTCAATATAAATGTTCAGTATATGTATGGATGTTACACGTGTATTTCAAAGTAAAACTAACAATCAGATTAGGATTTAATATATTTGATATTTAATATTGGTCTAAAATATTCATGGTTACTTTCATGCTCAATTTGATTATTTTCCCCTTTACTAATTGTGAATTATAGAAAATAACTTTTATATTCAGGACTGCACAAAATTTCTGTGTTTTTTTTCCCTTTCTACCAGTAAAGTGGTTTTTCATTTACATTTCAAATATATTATTCTCTAGAAGACTTCTATCACACCTTATCATGTATGCAAATACAGAGGATTTTAGTTTGTACTGTTGCTCTAACCCCCTACAGGCTACTGGTGCCTTATGTCCCACCTTCTGCTCTGGTGGTTGGGCAAAACCTCCAGGTTTGCAAAATGGGCAGAAGATTCAAGTGAACCATAAATTCCTTCTGTGAGAAGAAAGACCATATTCCAGAGACATCACAATTTAGATAATTTATACTCCTATTACCCTTAGGCTGCAGTTCCTACTTATACTCTTATCTCAAACTTGGATGATCTCAGTGTTCCAATCTGGAAAAAGAAAGTAGAAGTGAACACAAATATTTTTATACCTGACTTTGTCATGTTAATATCAGACCAATGGATACTATTAATTTTATGAAGGTTACCGATGATTTAGAAGGAAAATTACAGTGAGAAAGTTTTTTGTTGTATAGGGTAGATATTCCTATGGATGAGGCTGAAATCGTCAGAGATACTGTACACAGTATTTTCAGGTGTTCATTAATCTACAAGTAAAGAGATAGTGTAACTTCCTGCAATATCTATGTGTGCTGATGACACAGTCATCACAGCAATATAAACAAACAAAAGTCACTGTGCAGGTGGATGGTATAGTATTTCAATGAGAGTCTTATCTTTTCAAGATTATCTTGGAATATGCCACATAGCAGGCAAACTTGAAAGAAAGATCTTGATGCAAGTTTAAAATACTATTGTGTATACAACCAAACATGTGATTCTGAAAGAAGCAAAATTTGGAAAAGATTGGAGCTTGTTCATTCTGAAGTGTAATAATTACGTATATTCAAATATCACCCGTTAGATATTTTGCTGCTGATCCTTTGAGGAGAAATGTCTTATTGCACAATGTTTATCCCATAATCCCATACTGTCAACCTAAGAATCAGAACTCCCAAAAGCCAGCTTGCCTCCAGCTATTTTACCTCCTCAGCAGCTTTCAAGAGGCTGTAATATACTGTCAATACAAAAGCCACCGGCTTATTGACAGAAGGAAAAAAAAAAAAAAAGGAGATTTTTAAAAGCTGAATTAAATACCAAGGAAGATAGCAGAGGAATGACTCTTTAAAAATAAGGTAACTGGAAGCTATTACCGATTGTGTTACACTTAACAGGTTTTTTGTTTGAAAAAAAAAAAAAATTCAATGTGTGATATAGGTTGTTATCACTCTATTGGAGTACTGTATATAGGAATATGTTCTTCAGATGCCTAATCCCAGTAAATAAACAAACAAATAACACAACAAAACCAAACCAAAACAACAATAACAACAAAATCCAGCCCACTTTTCCAAAGTAGTAAGGAAAGACGGTTTTAAATTCAGTTGAATGGCTCTCTACCTGACATAAAGCCCTCTTTCACAAAACTGTAACTGTTTATGGGCTTTGAGTCACTTCTATGAAACTGTACAGAAAAGGTTAGTCTTGTAATGGGCATGGCATATGCCTTTTCTAGCAAGTGACCATGCCTTTTGCCAGCTAAATTTGCTACACTTCGTGTTTAATCCGTGTTAATGTAGCCCGGACCCGCCCTCCTTCATGTGGGAACACGGATGTGAACTTGTCAAGGCTTTAACCACTAGGGGGCTGTGTGAACACAATTTTTTGGCAACTTCTTGGCCCTTCACTGGTTCAAAAGGGAAAACGTGGTTTTATGTACGACAAAATGTGACTTTGAAATAATAGCTTTCTCTGATCTCCCCCCTTTGACAGAAATCAAATCATGCCTCAATTATACCTGTGATTTTTTAAAAATTTTCAGTACAACAGTAAAACCACAGAAATTTTTGTTGGTCCTATAACCTGTATGAAAGGAAAACAAACAAACAAACAAAAAAGGAGAAAAATCCTAAAAACTTCAATAACTTATTTGGAACCACTGTCCAAGCCTGACACATCCTATCTACAGCTCAAGGTTCAAAACTAATCCTGTTGAAGTGCAGACACTGAAAATCCTGCCCATAAGCTGATACATATTATACTTCATGAAGGTATCTGACAAATAGCAGAAAACAGAACTAAATTGCCACAGAAACACAGATACCATTGACAAATATCATCCTGCAGTTTTTGTGAAAACTTGTGTTTGATACTAGTATATATTATTCACCCTTCCCTGTTCTGACAGGCATGTGAAATAGACACAGAAAAAACTGCTAAAAAAGCTTGGAGATATGGTAACACACCAGAACATGCCATTCATTACATTAAGAGTTTGCTGTGGGTTTAGTCCATAGCAGATACAGAAAAAAAATCAGAAATGCCGAGCAGCTACCTGTTTTATATACTTGACCTCTTCTCGATTCTCGTAAGTGCCTGTTGGGTTATCCAAGTGTCCAGTCACACCAAAAGGGAGAATGATGTAAAACGCCCTAGTATTTGTATTTCGTGTCACCTAAAAGTTCTCCCAATGTTCACCTTTTAAAGATCAGGTCCTAATCTTGTATTTATATAAAGGAATGGAGGGAGGCAGTTTTGATAGCACTAGTGACCCTCAGCGCTTTCACGGGCAAGACAGGAAGGATAGCCAGACCAGCTCGGCTCTCGGTACCTTTGCATAAAGCTTGATAGCCCTCTACCATCCTGCCTTTGTCAAGCAACCCATAGGACGCACCACCCCCTCAACGTCGTGCGATGGGGACAAGTGGGACACCGTGAGGGGAAGGGTAACAAAAGATTTCGCAATGGAAGCCTCCAAAAGGGGACTGGCTGCCCGCAGCCCTTCTCCCGCCGAGGCGCTGACCAGGCAGAAACGTCGCGGTGTGCAACGACAGATAACGGCAACGCCTACCCACCGCACCCGCCCGTCAGGCCGAACCCCGGGGCGGGCGGTACGTGCGCGGCCGCGGGAGGGCGCGGAAAGGTCCCCTCCCCCTCCCCGCGCGCTCCCTGAGGCCGCGCGCGGCAGCCGTTGTGTGTCTGCGCACCGAGGGCGGCAGCTCTGCGCTCGGCCGCCGTCGCCGGGGCAGGGTTTCGCTTGACTTGGCTCCGTGTCACACACAGATGTGACTCTTGTCTGTTCCCTGCAAACGTACAACCGTGACGGCTCACCTCCTCCCGCCTCCCTCCCCCCCTCCGCCCCCCCCCTTCCCCCCAACCCGAACCAAAAAAAACCCACCCTTTTACAAAAATTTCTTCGGATCCCACATCGAGCAGCAGCAGCAGCAGCCGCAGCAGAGCCCCGGGAGCTGATGGAGCAATGGGTGGGAAGCGGGAAACCGGCATCACGAGCGAAAACTTTTTATCTGCCTAACTTTTCGCTTCCCTTCTAACGCTCTCTCCGCTCCCCTCCAGCTCCTTACTCCCTCCTCTGGGCTAAGCTTACTTTCCCGCCGTGTCTCTGCCCTCTCCCAGCTCTCCCTCCACCTTTCTCCTCGCCGCCTTCTCGCTCGCTCGCTCCAGCGGCGCCTGGAGCTGATAAGGAAGAGGAGAAGCAGCGAGAGAGACTGCAGCCGCTGTGAAGGGGAACCGGGCAGAGAAGCGGGAAGGGGAACGAGGGAAGAGGGAAGCGAGAGAGGAGGACAGCCCCGCGCGGCGCCGCCGGGCGCCCTCACCACGAAGTTGGCGGCGGCCGCTGGGCGTTTTTGACAGCTGGGCGCGGGCGGCCTCTGCCGCATTCCCCGTCTGGCACAGATAGTTGGGGGCGGGGGAGGGGGCACGGGAGGGGGACGAGACATAGGGGGTTACTTTTTCGCCCCCCGGAGACTGCTCTTTCCCCTTTCCTCTGCCTCCCTGTCTGCCACTCTTGCCCGAGAGCGCGGGGGTAGGAGGAGGTAAAGCAGCCCTCTCAGACCCTCTCGCAGCCTCTCCGCCTCCCCTTCTCCAGCCAAACAACCCAACCACAACAAACCAACCTGTGGAGGCTCTGACCCGAACCTGGGTCCCTCCTCCCATCACTTCCAGCTCTCCGCGGAAAGCTTTCTCTTTTCTTCCTCTTTGCTTGCTCGGGCTGAACTTTGGGGGCTGAAGTTTTGGAAGTCAGTGAGAGGGCGGGGAGGGCGGGGGAGAGAGACTCTTAATTCCTGCTACAGTCTTTTATTTAATTTTATTTTAGTTTTTCAAGCGGGGAGTGTATATATATATGTGTGTGTATATATATGTATATATATATATATATTTTAGTTCAAATCACGGGGAGTGGGGAGTGGGGAAGACGGAGTCGGAGAGAGAGGGAGAAAGAGAGGCACTGAGAGACCAGAGGTAAAAGGAAGGGTGCGGGCACTGCCGCTGAGAGGAGATCGAGAGGCAGGGGGTGCACTTGACAACGAGCATGCAGAGATGGTAAGAAGTTTCCAGCAGCCTTTCGTTTTAATTCTAGCATTTGATTTGATTTGATTAATAAATTGTGTAGTAACACAAGCAGTCCTGCTCGCTATCCGGTGTGTTTCAGCCTTCAAATAAACAAGCAGCCGGGCAAGGCGAAGGAGGATAATAAATAAATCAGCTCTGTGCTGCGTGGATTGGGGGGAAAAATGACTAAGGCTGTGCTAAACTTTGAGTTTAGGGGGTTGAAGTGGGGCGGCCACATGCTTTTTACCGCCTCCTTCCCTCCATTAAGGATGAGAGGGTAGTGTAAGAAAAACGTGTATGCCTATGGAGAAAAGGAGAGTGAAGGTGAACTGGGGTTGACTCGGACATAGAGTGGTCTGTTGTTTTTTTTTTTTTTTTTTGTGTGGGACACCACCTTCTGCTCGGAAGTAAGGTTTACAAACCCGGCAAAGGTAACCTTTGAGAGCGGGGGAAGGAGCTGTGTGTTTGCGTATGAAGCAGCGCCTGAGGCAGGGAGAGGGAAGTGTAAATCCACCTTTCCTCCGTAACTCGTTTTCTTTTTGTTGTGCATGTGCCTGCAGTTTGCACCTCTCCAATCAGCGGCTGTTACCAGAACTTGGAGAGTTACGTTGTTGCCCTAACTAAAAGGGAGAGGGGAACCCCCTAAAAAACTTCGAGCAAGTTTTTGCGCTGTGCAAATGCAGGTCTCCTTTACGGGGTTTTGTAATGCAGCGGATTTTACTTTCACGACCTTTTAATTTAAAAATTAAAAATCAAAATGACAGAGGACTGCATCTGACTAAAGTCTGCCTGTCTGGCTTGAGATGCGAGGAGAGATTAAACAGCTGAGAAGAACAAGCACATTTAGAGCCACGACTAAAGATGCATAATGATAACTATTCATAGTGGACTGACCTCAGTTAGTGACGAACAGTGATCAGCCTTTATTCAATGAAGTAGTATATTTACAGTTGCTCTTTGACTATTGCCCTGTTTTGACTTAGCTTTTGTCACCTCACTCCAAGGATATTCTATATCTGTCTTGTGTGAGATGAATATATATAAAAGCACATGCACACACACGTGCATATATATATGTGTATATAGATATACACATACATATATACACACATGCATGTGTATATACACATACATATGTATATACTGTATTCAAACTATTGATACAATGTATGTGTAAGTAAGAATTTGAGGTGCAAGGTTTGTATTTGTTCCTTCTCTCCCTAATATATCATGTCTTGTTTCAGTGATCAAAGCCAGAATTGGACTGTAGGACATGCAACTGTCAAATGTAGGCAACAATAACAAAACAAAACAAAACAAAACAAAACAAAAAAAAAAAAAAAACAAAAAAAAAAAAAAAGAGGAGGGGGAAAAACCCAGCATGTGCCCAAGACTGTGGTTACAGTAACACTGACAGAAATTAAAGTGGTTTTGAAAGCAGCATGCGATTTATGATGGTTCCCATTTACCCTAGAGTCAAGCTGTTGTAAAATTGATGCACAAAAGACATCATGTAATAATCTGGTGTACCCAGGATTAAAGTGACAATGAGTGTCTTTTTGTGTGTGTGTCTGTACAACAGTTAAAATGGTTTGAAGCTATTTTTAGGTGAGAAATGAAGGCACGATATAACATATTTCTTTTCTCAACCTGTATGCTAACTGTTGAAATATTTTTTAGTGGAAGAGAGTTTCTATTTTTCATTATCTACATAGACAAATTTTAAAGTGGGATAGCGTGTTTTTTTTTGTAGTTTCAGAGTATACAGTTCACAGTTTAAATAATGAGTTCATTTTAGACAGTAATATTTAATAATCCTGATCAGCAAATTAGTACAAGAATACCAAGTTCCTGTAGAAGCATGTGGAACTTTCTGTGCCCTTAAAGATTGTAGTAATTTTTAGTCTGAAGTTTAATGGGGCATATGAGCTCTCTGATACACTGTAATTTCATTTTAACCTGTCCAGTATTAATGAACCATCCAGCTCTATGTATGTTCTGCTTTTAACTCCTAAAGCACATGAATTTTAAAATGGACTCCCTAAGTATTTCAGATGATCCACCTTTGCCTGATGTAGATGCAGGAAAATCTAAATGTAAATAATAAACTAATTCATTATAAGCAAATTCTGAAATTCCTTTTAAAACCCATGGATTATGAAAGTATGCCTTAAGCACACATCTTACATATAACCAAACCCCAATGTTTTGGAATGTTATTTAGTGAAAATACAAGACTGGAATTTTAGGGGAGAAAACTGAGCATGTCTTTAATTACATTGCATTTTTATTATAGAGGTATTTGTGACAGGTGGGTATGGGATTACATTAAAGTAAAAGACAAAAGCAGAGATGACTATTGCTATATTTAAATGTAACTGTTACATTTTGAATTTTCTAGTGAGTTTTTGAGTTCAGTGCTTTACATAACATTTTGTCCTAATCTTGCTTGCTGTCAGAGATGTTTCATGGTTGTGCAATTGCTGCAGTCAAGAATGCCAATTTGCATTCCAGGAGTGTCATTTGATTACTTTTATCTGCACAGCTCGAAGACCAGCCCAGACCTCTCATTTCATCTTGCTATGTCATGAGTCAGTACTATGTCGTCTTTTCAAAAATCTGCCCAATTTAGACAAGAAAGAAAAGTACTTTCATGTTGCAGCCACAGTCCCCTGCTAACTTGTCAGCAGCAGCATATGATTCACTTGGGCCCAGAAGAATGGTACAGAGATGAGGGTTAGGCAGTTCAATAAGCCCATGGACAGGTAGTGTGTGACATCCCAAGAGAGCTTAAGTTAATGAAGAACAGGTCTGCTTAGTTCTTCACACTCTGACCTGGTGCTGTCCCCACAGTTTTCTCATTTGATCTTTCCCAGCAAATTGATCTTTTCAAGTACTTTTTTGCCTTCCAAGTTAGTCCTTGTGGGACTGAAATTAGCAGAGCAACTTAAATTGGATAATACAGCTGTTCAGGAAAGAAGAAATTGGACACTAGCTCATAAAGGGGGGAGGGGAAAGTAAGCTATTCTTTCTGTTGTTACTCAGAATTCCCTTTTTTTTTTTTTTTAAATTTATTTTGAAAACTACAATAGCCATATTAATTTGGAAGTTCCCTTTCTTTCTTGTAGTCTGTATGGGTAGTCCATTGCACACTGTATTAAATGTGCATTACTTCAAGAAATATGCTTGCAGCATAGACTGCAGGTTTGCTTGGTATTTGTGAGTTGAACTTCTTGTTAGAAATGATTTGCTAGTATGTAATGAGGCTTTTACAGTTGTCATAAGACATTTTAAATATCAATTGCACATGCCAACTACATTATTTATAGCCTGCTAAATAACTGTAATTCCATAGTATCCAACATTGAAATGCCGTGGAGATTAAACAATAAAAGCCATTACAAATGGTATGTGTAAATATTATGGTAGGTGAAAATACTGTCAGCAAATTACCACTATCATTACTAGTTTTCTGAAAAACAAGTGTATACAAATAAATTGTTTTCTAACTAAGACACTACTTAACATGTGGATTCTAAAATGTGAGTATAGTATTATCTATTAGTCTTTTTTACATTACATTGCACTTAGTAACTGGAAAGTGGAGGTATGCGTGTATGTGTGTACACACACACATGACTAGGTTGTCAAACAATGTAAGATTTCAAACTAGAATTTGGTAAATAAAGTGTAAGTTAGAAATTATTTAGAAGGTCTTTAGTATGCTGCACAACAATAAGCAGTATTTAACTTTCTGTATTTCATAGCAGATGTTCTCACATATTTTCCATGTCCTTCTAACTTGTAAATTGAAAACACTGCTGAATGAAAACAAGAGCACTTACTCTGAAAGGTAAATACTGCTGTTGCTCTCAGTATTGCTTTTGAAAATGGGAAGGAACTGTAAAGGATCACTGGTCAGTTAAGTTCCTTTAGAGAGCTAGAGGGAGCTTCATAATTTTATTAGATACGCCACAGGTAAGAAACAGGAGAAAAATGTTCTGAGTAAGGGAGAGTCGATTGCTAACTGTTTTTTTTTTTTTTTTTAAGCCAAAGAACTTAGACCTTGAACTTAGACCTTGAACTTAGACCCTGAGGTGGCTTTATTCTGTTCTAGATATACATGTATGTAAGTGTAATTTGTGTCTGACTGCAGATCTTGTCAATTTCAAGTAAAACAGAAATTAGCAACAGCAGTGGAATGACATTAAATCCAAGAAAAATATTGGATTTAATACATCCCTAAATTTATATTTTCCCCTCTTGAAACAGGAGTTTGTCCCAAAGATGGGAGTTTCTGGCAGTGTCCCTCTTAATTTTGTACATTAGACACTGTTGCCAGAATTTGAAGTCTCTTCTTCATTGGACATTTTTCAATGAAACAGTCCTGACTTGAAGGTTTACACAGAGCTTTTGATAATTTGATTTAATGTCTAGTATTAGTATGTTAGGATAAAACATGCATACCTGGAGATACCAGAAGTTTCCTTAAAAATGCAAACCATATAGAGCATATCTGTCACTTGGAAATGTGTATTACTTCCTAATCTAGTCAGGAATTTGTACCTAATTTAGAGGAATTGCATTTAACACAGCTTAATAAAAAGCATATGTTTAAACCTTGTATTCTTTGTCAGTTTCACCTCACCTCAATTCTGATGTATTTGTTCTAAAACCACATTGATCATAATTGCTATTAATAGTTATATGACATCTTTTACAAACATTACTTAGAACAAACTTATTTACCATTTAAGTAAATTATATAATCCACTGAGATAAACAGCCAGATTTGTCTCCTTTATCTCTTGCGCAGTAACTCTCATTATATGCCAATCTAGTGAAAGCCTTTATTTGTTGATTATTAGAATCTTAGTACACTCAGGAGTTCTGCAGTGATTTAATGTGGTAGTTCATTGAGGTTCTCTCATTTTAGACTCTTCCATAGTACCACATATTATAAATATGTATATTTTATACTCCAGACACATGTGCAGATACTCTTTTTTCCCTTATTCCAGGTAAATCAGGGGTTTTGAGAGAGAATTCTTTTCATCTGCAGCATCTGCTTCAGTACTTTTCTCTTGAAATATTTTATATAAAACCCCACAAATTCAGATAATCAGATTTGATTCTGATTTGTTACTTTAGAGAGTTCTTTCTGGGTTTTTTTTGGATATTTGTGGGTTTTGTTTTGTGTTGGGTTTTGTTGTTGTTTTTTTTTTTTCCCATGGAGTTAAAATGTTCTAGAATGTACTTAAATCAGATTTTTGTACGCAATGACAAACAAGTTTTAAAAACATGCTAGGCATTGCAGTTATTTTTAAATTAGGAAAATCAGAATGTCCATAGTGCTGATATGTAAAGAAATCAAAATACTATAACCTAACCACTAAAACAGTCACCGTGGTCTGGTGTTTATCAGTGTTTCTGCAGCATGTTACAATAGGTTACATCTACAGCACTTTTGCATGTAAAACTTAAGCAACTAGGTCTGTTAGGATTTTTCAACTATGGAGAAAGTTCTAGTATGCAAAGCATATTATGAACAGTTATCAGTTCTAAATAAAGTTGAGTGTATGTACAGCACCCATCATTCTGTCAGCTGGCATCACACTGTGTTACTGTTGCAGCTTTATTGTATTTGTCATATATGTGGGTTTTTTTGAACTTCTGATTTGTGCTTTTAGTCAATGCTTTTTAATGTTTAATACAAAGATGCAACAGCAGACAAAAAACATTTCTCCCTTTTTGTGACCTGACATTTGCCAAAATGCCCCACGCTGAAATTTCTTTTCAGTTTTTCTTTTTCTTCCAGCGCCAGACATGTACCCAGACACAAAAGCCTCTGTGTATAGCAAGCTGTTTTAAATATTGTGACTCGACGATGTGCTGTCCTTTCTCTACTTGAGCCAAGGATCTCTGCTCAGTGTCTGTGGATTACCAAGTCCCTTCTTTATTGTACCTCTTGTCAGCTATTCCTATTCATTTAACCTTTCATTAGTGTCTGTGCAGCTTCACTGTCTGGAAAGGCAAGGAAAAACCTAAAGGCCTACTGTCACAGTTATTAGATTTCTTGGTTACATCCCAGCAACCATAAAGGAGTACGAGTCAACACTATTGTCATGCATGCTGCTATCCTGGGGTGCAGCTCTTCTGTGCATGTCAAGGACATGTGCCACATGTTGATAATGCATCCCAGGGATAAATGAACGACATGGGAGATAAACCAAGGCTGGCACTAATGAGCTTTTTAGGAGTTATTGCAAAGACAAACAGTTGTGAAGGAATTTTGCTTAAAATGCTGAAGAGATGAACTTGCATTAAGTGTTGCCAAGGCTTGCTTGTGAGGTACTTGTCAATCATGTTAGTTTCATCTAAGTGCCATTTAAGTGCCATTTACAAGGAGAAAACTGTTTTCTGTGATTAAGAAATATATTGCTCCTCATTTTTAAAGCTGTCCGGATAAAGTGTACTTGAAGAGTCCTCAATAGTGCACTTTTTCTATTTATTAATTTTTTTAATCAAACACAGTGAATCTTCCAAATTACTTGAAAAAAAATCTGCAAATGTAAATTACAATGTATTTTACAATATTGCTGCTCGCCAAGCTTCAAATTCACTTCTGGTGTAAAATCATTGACACAGCTTTGTCTGAGACACAAATTTGGCTGAGAATATCTTGGTGTTTCTTCTACATTTGCCACCCAGGAAGCTAAAATTATTAGTTATGACACTGCTTTCTTTTTCTGCTAAGGCATGTCTTCCACTTAATCTAGTACAATAATTAAATACATTTTGCTTTTAAATTTTCTGTGAAGCCTGTCTTATCTTTATTGTTAACCAAATCAAACTGAATTTTGATCTCTCAGTTTTAACCATAGGAAAAAATACATGTGTGTTTCTGACCTCTTTATAGTTGATGTTAATTAATGCATCTACGATACATTTTCATTAGTACATTCGTAACCATATGATATATAACTTCGTATGGCTTCTGTAAAGATATTTTGGTCAAAACAAAATTAAACCTATATTTTATATATATTAAATATATAATGTGTACAAGGAGCTATTAAATTATAATTTAATAGCTTTTCTTATTTCTTTATAAGGCATAAGAGTCTAATGCTGGTCCTATTGATAGAAAGGTTGAAAGCTGGAGTAAAGTTAAGTTATGTGTAACTGTTGAGTAAAATAGTCACCTCCTTTGCGCTTTCCATATAGCACAGTGTGGGAACTTTAAAGTTGATAAATCTAGTGGGCCACAGGAAAATTCTTACGACTTCCCTGTTTCAGATGCACTGTTTAGATTGACATCTTCAAAAAGTGTGAGTGGTCATCATTTACTAGTTGGAAATCTGGAGTTCTTCTTTATGTTTCTGATAAAAAAAGTGAAGTGTGGCTGCACATTTTATTTGAGTTCAGAATGTTGAAGCCAAAGGGACCAGCAGTGTTGTATCTGATTGTAGGAACAAGTGCCTCCAAAAACAATGTGTTTGAGAGAAAATTCAGAAAAGTTAATATTTTAATTTTTTTTATTGTTCGAACACTGGAGACATTTAATATGCTGATACTGAGTTCCACATTCTTCAAATTAGAAGAGAAGCTCTTATATTTTCTGATTTGAATTAGACAAATATTTAAATTGAACAAAATCCTCAGACATGAGCTGGAACAAATGTAGTAGTGCCTACTTAGTTTAAAAAATCATTCATTACTAGACTGATATTAGCTTTGATGAATCTAAAACTTACTACATGGTTTCCAAATCAAAGATGAAAGGGCCAGTTAGGAATCAAATACATTTTCGTGTTGAAATGTAGCATTTGACATTTAGAAGATGTGCTCAGCATGATGAACCACTTCTCTTTAATGCAATATCCTGGTGATTTTTGCAAGAAAACTTTAGAAATTGAATTGAGGTACAGTAAATACAAGGTAAATTAATTTGGAAGTCCCATTTAGTGACATTTTTTTAACTCAGGGAATTATTTCCCTGAAAGGGTTTTCCCCGCTTTAGTATATCCCAATTGTAATTTCTGAGTAGTTACTTTTGTAGTTGTTTTTGTAGACTGTTATTGGTCAAACTCCTTTGGTTTTGTTGTGGAAGTGTGCCAGTTTTATTAAAGGTTTTGTTACTCCCACCACAGTGAAGTCACCAGTATATTCCTAGTACTAATCAAGTGGACATCTATAACCCATCAGTATGTTTGAACACTTATTATCTACAGTAATTTATAGGCTGCAGTACACTTGCACAGTGCTTTTATACTAATCTGATGCCAGTTATGTTTCTAAAAGCCTACTAATAATAATTAACTTTACAAAATTACATACTGTACAGAATCCTAGAAAGAATCATAAAAAGCGCTTTGTTATTTTGCTGAAGATGCTCAGAATTAGTAAAAATTAGATTAAATAATAATGAAAAAGTACAATTTTCTCTGTGGTAGGCATGACCATATTTCAGCTGCAGATGTATTTTGAGTTGGCTTTTGAGGATGCTTTATTTCTGATGCCCCATGCAGTATGCTACTACAAGCCAGCTGCCAATGTGATTATGTAAATGATGTAAAAAAGCTGAGGAATTTATGTTCTTCAGTACACAAACTGGCATTAAGATTTTGTCTGCACTTTGGTGCAAATATTAAAAAGCAATGTGTGAAAGTGCATGCGTTATATAACTAAAGATCTCTAAAGGATTTTGAGTCGAAGCTGATAAAATCCACACAATAAGACATCAAGAAAGTTATGCAGGAAGAGGAAACAATAGATTAGTGATGTGTGATATATAGGTTTTTACTCCTTTATTTAAAGTGCTTTTTAATGTTTGCTTTTGGAATGCAAGTTACAGTCTTCTCTGTTTCTTCTTGTCTACATGTGACTTGTACTACTTCGCAATGAATCTCATCTATCAGCTGGTATATTTAATGATTCATGGTATTAAATGATTATTCTATAAGCAAGATGTTCTTCAGGTGCTGACTTTACACTCAAAGAGGTTGCTTTTTGGAATGCTGTTGGCTGTATGAGGGAAGCAACAATGTGTGTGAGTTGCTTCATTCTTCGTGATTTGGCTTGGGGTGTCAGAAAGGTGCAAGAAGCTCTTTGCATATTTCCTGAAAATTGATAATTTTTATGAATACTAGAAGTCTTATGATCTTTAGTAAGAGGAAAGAGTCTGTGTAATGCTGGTGATGGCGGGAAAGAAGATGGATGAGCCTGATGGCATAATGCTGAAAGAGCTTGTATTTCTAGTCACCATAGCAGCAGAACAAGAGTCTTGCCTCTTTCCTACTTTGCACACTTTTCCTGTCTTCCATGTTACTTGTATGTGGAATTTCATAGCACATTTCCTATTAAATAGTTCACAGGTGTCTGTAGTATGGTGTTTTGGATAATGTGCGAGTTCTATGCAGCAGCTGTAAGTCACTGAGCTATATAGAGGATTCGTGATAATTTTAGATAAATCTGTGGAACATACAGGCAGTTTATGTCTTCCCAATGTCAAACAGTGAGGGTTAAAAAAAATGCAATTGCTGCCAAACCTATGAAGACTCTAACCACAGTAGACTGAACACTTACAAGGGAGAAGCTCATTGAGTGGTAAAGTCAAGAGAACTGTTTGTGTTTTCACCTTTATGGATTTAAGTCTCAAGGATGTGACATGATTATTTCCCTTCAGGTTTAAACATAATTTGTTTTCAGGATTGTTTTTGCTTTTGTGGTGCTAAGTTCATAACAGAGCAACACAAATTTCTGCGTGTAATGAGCAAAACATGCATATTCCTTTTATTTTACATATTGCAAGAGTGATTTTGATTTAATACTAAAAAATATATTGGGGGGGTGTATGGAAACTGCAGCTACAGTAGAAGAAAGAAACTTTCAGAAATTCTGCTGCAGCTTTCCTCTTTGTATGGGAGTGTTATGTATGTATGTATAGGTACTATATGCATACACTGTATGTCTTATAAATGCATTAACACACATACATGCATGTACCCACATACATAATACACATATAGTACATACATACATACAAATGACTCTGTGTGTGTAGTTCTGGTTCTTAAGTAAAGTAAGACGTAGATCAATCTTATAAAGTGTCTGTGAAAGGGAAGGGACTGCTGGAAAGGAAATCAAATACTGTTCCTCCTTTTAATCTTAGGAGAACATTTTAGAAAACACTGGTTTCTGTTTGAAGTTTTGTATTTCTTATTTTATCTTTGTTTGTCTTCAGCTTTCTTACCTCTTCTGTATATTGCATACAACACAATGTGTCTCCTTTCAGAAATGTATTGCTATCTTACTCTGTGATTTGAGTATGTTCCCATAAGCATTACTTAAACCAAAGCCAGTGTTGTGAACCTGTGTCTTATAAAATATATTACAGTAATAGTAACAGGCCTGCTAACAACTAAGCCTCTGATAGCTCTCTAATTCTGAGAACTGAAGATGACCATGCCAGCTTTTGTAGATATTTTCCCTGAAAAAACAGTTTAGGATTAGATCTATAGAAGAATCCTTGCATTTTTCTCCTAAATGAAGGATCTCCTTCAAGAAGACTGATGACTTCCACTTATGATGACAATACTATGTCTTTTGTCATACATTATAGAAGAAGAATGACCAAAAATGGCCTGCAAAAGAGCATCTTTAATCTATTTATCTTGGGTTCTATTTCTTTTATAAAATACATTGAAGTATATGGTGATTATATTATCATGGGAATTCTCTCACAATATGCAGGCTTAATTAATTACTGTTATGTTGTAGGAAGTACCTCTGTATTTTCTGTAAAAAATCTTCAGGACTGTAAAGATTTTAGGGCCCTGCTGTTCATAAGAAGACAATCTTGGGAAAAAAATGTTTATAACTGGGGCTACTTACAAAATATTGGGAGATATCAGGTGTTGGCAAAATGCGGCAGCAGGATGGGAAAATGCATAGAAAAATTAATTAATAATTTAAAAGTTAATGGAAGCTCAGTTGAAATTAAATCATGTTACTTGGCAGTTAACTTCTTTTATTCATAGAGTTGCAGTGTTGCAAGTCACTGAGACAGGGTTGCAGAATTTCTGAGTCCTGTGTGAACAGACACAGGTGCTGTTTAGCTTAGGTGCTGTTTAATTTAGATTCAGACAAGTTAGAAGTTGGTGTATTTGAAGCATTAGATAGTTCATTGGAAGTATGAGTGTTTTGTTAGAGCGTTTGTGCTGTACTTATTGCTGGCCTTTGGTACTAAAAAAAAAAATCTCTCAATTAACTAGCATCTTGAAATGTCATCCCAGGATATCAAGAAAATGTGTTACAAAATTGAATCATAGGCTTAAAGGCAGATAGCATTCTAGGACCTTCCTCAAATAAAAATATGGAATATGTGTGTCAGTTCAGGATGGAGTGAACAAACTTCATTTGCAGTTTATTTAGAATGAGCTGATGGAACAGTAATGAGTACCAAACTTTTGAAGTTCTGATTCTTGTGAATGTGCATACAGAAGGTTACTTTCAATAGGAATGTACAGCTTGTCAACTAATTGACATTGTCCTGATCATACCTCACTTTCAGCATTGGCAAAACTGCATGATGTGCTGCAAGCTAATCAATACACTGTGAATCTGTATCCTGACCACCTGGTTGTTGCTTCTTTTTGTAGTTGTTTTCTAACAGTTCATGGGTGTTTTATCTTTGACTTTTAGGAGACTGATGTCCAATCTTAATTACCTGGTAATGGGTAATTATGGGTGGTGAATTAACAATTCAGGCTGAAGGGGTCATGGGAACCTGAATCATTACATACATTCAAGAAGTTTTTTAATGTCTTATGCTGAAGACAGCCATTCTATGAATAGTGTCTTAGTCACCACGCAAGTTACCAAAACCCTCAAAGAACTGAGGAAAAATGTCTGGCAAAGAGTCCAGTCATACTGTTAGAGCAGCAACTTCTGAAAACTGAAAGAAAGAGGCAATTTTATTGTAAGTGATAGATGCAGGGTTGAAAAGCCCTAAAGCTGAATACATATCAGTAATTGTGTGATCTGCATAATATAGTCTTCTTGTAGCATGTAGATATGTTAGTTGTGAAAGATAAAAGTGTAGGTAAGGTAATTCACTTGTATACTGTAGTGTTCTCAAAATACAAGTATGTCTTACATAGAATAAAATCTATGGATAAACTTCATGGAATAATAGGATACGAGGTTGGAAGAGACCTTAGGGATCATCTGGTACAACATTTCTTGACACAAACTTTGCATGATATAGAACACATGTAGAGCTCTTTAGGTTTATGTGTTGTTCTGAGAAGGATTGTAACTCTGAAGTGCACTCTACAGTAGTATCTTCATATTTGTTCATACTAGCTTTACACTATTACTTATTTACAGCACTTGAAATGCACCAGTGCCTTTTGCAGGCAGGATTAATGCCTACAAAAGTATACAGGATGAAGTCTTTTGTTCCCTTGGTGAATCTACTTTTCTACAAGTATTGTCTTTATGAGAATGAAAGAAATAGGGGTGTGGTTTCTGGGGCAGGTACAACTTAGACAAGGCTAATACAGGTTGTTATTTTTGAGCTGTACTCAAATGAATCACAGAATGCCAGGTCAGAAGGGACACCAAGCTGATAGCATAGTTTAAATGAGATGGCCCAGCACCCTGTCAAACTGAGTCTTAAAACTGACCAATATAGGGGAACACACTACTTCTCTTGGGAAATTATTCCAATATCTAACTGTGCTCATTGTGAAAACTTCTCCTAGAGTCCAATTGGAATCTCCCCAGCAGTAACTTGTACCTATTGCCCCTTGTCTTTTCCTTGTAAAAAGGGAGTCTCCATCATTCTGGTAGCCACCCTTTATGTACTGGTATCTGCTAGTAAGCTCTTCCCTAAGCATTCTCGGAGCTGAACAAGATGCCTGTCTGCACCTTTTTTGTACAGTGGGCACCAAAACTGCATGCCGTACTCCACGTGTAGTCTGACAAGTGCTGAGTAGAATGGGACAATGACTTATTTATCTCTGCCAGTGATGAGACTGTTGATGCAACCCAGCATTCTGCTGGCTTTCTTTGCTGCTGTAAAGATGCTGTCAACATTGTTTGTTTCTTCTTAGGTTATTTTTCTTCCTGCTATGTTCGTGAACTGAACTAATGCCGAATGTGACTTACCGTGCTACTGTTCAGGTTGTTTAATCATAAGTGCTAACCCTATTTCCACAGCTGGTGCTGTTTTCTTCATGGGAGGCCCTGACTTTGAAAATTTTATTTCTTCCTTCACACAGTGTGTGACACATCATAGACACACTCTTTTCAAGTATTTGGCAAGGACCACGGCTTTGG
Source organism: Dryobates pubescens (assembly GCF_014839835.1). Taxonomy (NCBI): domain Eukaryota; kingdom Metazoa; phylum Chordata; class Aves; order Piciformes; family Picidae; genus Dryobates; species Dryobates pubescens. The sequence goes on from NC_071657.1 coordinate 47,574,367, forward strand.
TTAAGTATCTGAAGGAAGAAAAAGAGGGTTATTTTCAGGTTTTTTCTATATGGCACATGGTATATGCTGACAAAGGAAATATATCTGCCAACAGTGCTACATCATCTCTCTAAGCTGATGGAGATAGCATTACTATACTAATTTTAGAATGATAATATACATTTCTTTTAATTTCATCTTAAGTGGGAAATTAAAGAAGTTAATGTTAACTTTCATAAGACAGGTACAAAAATTGAAGTATCTGGTTTGCTTTTGTATTGAGAATATGTGAATTGTTTTCTAAACACCTGAAAACTCTAAAAATGAACTGCTGTCTTATGCAATATTAGCTTCATGAATTTCAGTCTGAAAAAGTCTATTAATTATGGCTATTTTAACTTAAGATATGCTTTCCAAGATAGCCCCACAAATTTATATACTTGTAATTTCGCTGTTTCCTGTTACAGAGAACTGTGATCATGGGACTTCCTGTTGAAAGAAATACATTAAATTGTTTGTAGAGAATATGGCAGAACAAGGAGATCCTTGCAAACATCTGAGAAAGCTTACATAAAGTAGTTCAGGCCCAGTTCTGTAAGGCATCCATAAAGTTAATCTTTATGGGCATACCCGTTACATTTAATTTGCAGTCCTGTTTGTTTCCTAAATGAAAATGTTTAGAAAATAGACAGCTAACAGAACTGCTTGGAGTTCACTTACAAATTTATTCCTGAAGGCTCTTCCAGGGGCTATCAGTTGAAGGCATGTTGATGATATGTGTTTGACATTAATTTTCTGTTTTGTTTGGTTTGTTGTTGTTTTTTTTAATTTATTTTTTTTCTAATGCCAAGATAAGTATTACTTGTATAATCCTTGCCTAATGAATTTTAGAATTGATAGAATTTGCTATTTCATCCCAGATTTAAGATCTTTTGCCCATAGTCATTAAAGAAATCTCCTTTGATTTATATAAATGTTTTGTCATAATGTAGTCTTTAGGGAAGAATTACACCCTTTCACTAAAGGAAAAGACACTATTCAAAGGATTGAGTTTCTTTTCTTAATTTGTAATACAGTCCGTTTTAGTGCTGCAGGGCAATATTTTTTCTCTCTAGCTTATGAAGGGAGTTTCAGCTGAATATGTTCATACCTTCAAAAATCATTTGGTGTGAGAACTTTATAAGTTGAAGGGTGGGTTGTGGTTTGTTGTTGGTTTGGGGGTTTTGTTTTTTTTTTTTTTAATAATATTGTATACCCTGCCTTTGAGCTTTGAATTTAAGTCCTGTCATATACTGCCAAAACGTTTGTTCAGAGCTCTGCCTGTGTTGAAACATGTATGCCTGTCCCAGTGTCATAACTAATTAAACACCTTGTATGCTTACTTCTAGTAATTGAAAAGTAGACCTACCGCAGGATAAGTTTTAGTGTTAGATTGTATCTTGGGGACATGTTACAGAAATCAAGTTTCTACCAAGCAGCAACTTGAATTTGTAAACAAATATTACTATTTTAAGTGCATCATCTTCTGACTGTTTCTCGACATCTGTGTATGTTTGTTTTAAACTTCAGGAGAAGGTATTTCTGAACTGTACCTCTGCATGTGCATTAATTATAGCCTACTTCTCTTCAGCTACGCTGTATCTGAAATGTATGTTGTCTCCACTTGAAATGAAGGCCTCTTATTGCCATACTACCTTTCTGCAGGTTTTGTTTGGTGATTTCCCCAAACTGTGTTTGTGCTGTACAGTGTCTGGTTTAAGTTCTGCTTGGCGACAGTGCTGTTTTCAGGTCCTTACTTCAACAAGTGTGTGGGGGTGGGGGTGGGGGTGGGGGGAGAGAGAGACACTGACATTTTGATCAGGAGAAAAAACATCAAACACACCAAGAAACAAAACCAACCAATGAACAACAACAAAAACCATAACAAACAAAAAAAACCCCAACCCCCAAACCACAACCGTAAAAGAATTACAGGGAAAAGCAACACTCTTTTCATGTTTTCCTTTGCAGCGTCCTTTGCTTGCGTGTTGTGAGTGTATATATACATATGTGTGTTTGTATATCTAGAAATTTTCCTGGGTACAGGAATAAAGAGAGAAGGAGCCTTGTGGTTGTGCGTATAGTTTTACTTTGCGTGCTCACAGCTAGGCTAGCAAACAATGACTTATACGTACCAGCATGTATAAAATATGTGCTCCTTGTCCATGCCTGCTGAATGAACACTTTGCCAGTCTTAAATCTCAGAGCTTCACATCTTGTTGCAATTAAAGTCTTAGGACTGAACATTTAATGCTAACGATAGATTACTGTATTGTCAGAATGTGTTCTGATGTTGGTCTTTGTTGAATTACAAGACAACATTTCTATGAGAGTTGCATGGATATTTGCTACTGTGTATTACACAATGTCACTTTCATAGAACATGTGTCATTGTTTTACTAAAATGACAACAGTGGTGCTTGGATTTCTCCTCAGGCATATTTAAATTTTTTAGATAAAATATGAAAATAATGGTGTATCTGTTATGATGGTAGTAGTTTCACAGGGAAGCATTTTTTTAGTTTGTTTGATGAGGAAATAAGTGCTTGTCTCTCACGTGAAACGTCAGTTTCATTTTTTTCTTTTCCAATTAAAGCTTAGATAACTTACTGGTTATGTCAGTTTCTGTTACATATATTGGTCTCTGTGTTCAGAAAGCAGAATGATTTTGTCAAATGACTTTGTAATTTTGTGGCATCTTCAAAATTAATGTGTATTAAATAACTTATTTTGAAAGTTTTTAAGAACAAAATGTATTTTTTAAGCAGTTCCAGTGTCTTGCCAGGCAATTTCATCCTTCACTTTCTTCTCCACAATAGTAATTTCTTAGAAGGTTCAGAGGAGAAGAACACTGGGTCAGTCTGACCAGGGAAAGTATAATGCTGTCCACATTCCAATTTTATAGGATTTCAGAAATGAGTTAATACTGCTTGCTAAGAAAGATCAGTGTGCTGCATGTAAGATCTTTAAAGTGCCTTTTAAAATTCAGTTTGTTTGTGTTTGTGGTTTGTTTTTTTTTCAAAGACCTAATTCTTCAGAAAAGGAAAGGATTATTTACCAATAAAAAAGAGCACACTTTTTGTAGAGTGCTTTTAAAAAACACTTATTTTGTTTGAACTTAAGTAATTTTATTCTCTTTTGTTTTTTTACAACTCCACTCATGCATGAATCTGAAACACTTCACAGGAAACTAAGCCAGCTATTCCAGTGATGTGAAAGTTTGAGATAGAATTGTCTGAAGAACAAGTGCATCTTAACCACTAGGGAAGAAAGGAGGCTGGGTATTTTCCTATGCCCCAGTCTGTGGAATTATCTTCCATATCTGTTGTTTGTCCCTATCCTTCAATCACTTTGGATGTGACTGATGTAGCCCTTTCTTTTCCCCAGCCAGATGATGTATTTATGGGTTTCTGCTTCTCTCTAAGCTTCTGATTTTAAAGTTCATCTTTGTTCTGGAAACCTTATATCAAGGTTTCCAGAGAAGCAGCAGAGAGATGCTGACATTAGTTTTCACTTCTGGTGACAAAAATCTTGCTTTCTTAGTCAATGAAAACAAACTACAAGAGGTGCCAGAAGGACATGGAACTATCAGTTCAGAGGGTCAGATGGATTCTGCATTGGTTTCATTTATTGTTTGTTTGCCTGTCATGTCACAAGCACTAGAATTGGAAGTACAAGCTCCAGATTTCTTAAAAAGTTAATGACCCTTGCCTGAAAATAATTTATGCTTGCTTGCAAATCTAAGAGAGGTTTTCCAGTCCTGGTAATTAGTGTATATCAAGGTTTCTGCATAGAGAATTAGAATGAACTTTTATCATTCCAGTAAAGGAGGATGAAGTAGTATTGACCAAGGAAATATCATTTGACAGTAACAGAAAACATTGTATCTAAACTTACTGATAGTTGACAGGAACACGAAATGATGAAACTATCTAAAATAAGTAGAGAAATTCTTCCTGAAAGAAAAATTACTTTTCTTCTATGTAAAAAACATGTGGCAGTAAATGAAATGGCCTGGTGGTGTTCTCTGTAAAATGTAGCTGAACATGATACCAGATTTATTTTGTCATTGTTCATATGGTAGAACTTACTACTATTATGTTACTGAAATGTTTTGATTATAAAAGCAAGGAGTTGGTAATTATTGTGGTAAAAATTACAGGTTTTCTTTCTCTTAGCTGTTGCAATAATAATTAGTAAGCTATGCAGTGACTTTAATATTTCTTCTGCAGTACCTTTTCTTAGTGGAGAGACAGGATATTCTAATGTAAAGAGAACTCAATTTAATTTGCACAAATATGGCTTTATTTTGAACTAAGTATCTATAAACAATGCAGAAATAGTTTTATCTATGAGAAATAGGACTGTCTTTTGAGCTGTGGCCATATTCTCTGTCTTAGCTCTAGAATTATGACTTTAGAAGAACCAAAGGATGTTTCACAGCACTGGTCTTACAAATACGTTACAAACAGAAAAATAGTGGTGTGTTTTACTGGTAGATATTCAGTCTGCTGCTGATTTGTCTCTGTCATCCTTTGTCTCAATTTTAAGCTTCTTAATAGCTTTTGATCCACTCAGAGAAAACTTCACCTGTGTGTCAGCATCCTTTTTCAATGTAGCTTGTAGTGCATTACATTTTATTCCCCTAATTGGTTCAGTTTTAAAATTTAAAATATGAATGGTTTATAGTACATACAAAAAACCAGTAAAGCATTGAAACATTCTGTTATTGTGTATTTACCTTTTAAAAATACCAGAGCATTTATTATCTGCACCTAATATATGTGTGAAAACTGGAAGGAAAAACTCTTAAGACCTGTGCATATGGCAGTGCTGTTGTCTTTTCCTAGTATGCAAAAGTTACATCTCTTGGAAAAACAGAGAGCATTTTTAAGCTCCACACAGTTGAATTACTTTTGTTGTGCAAAAATCTCTAAAAGCAAAATGCCATCAAACCAGACCCCCAACATCTGGTTTTCATCGACTGTGATTGTATCAAGAGGAAATAATCCCATGTAGATGAAGACTTGTATTCACCATGAGTGAAAGGTTTGAGAGAGGCACTGTCCAGAATTCAGGAACACTTATCTGACACAGTTCCTGGAGAATTTGTTTTGTTTTGTTTTCTAGTGTCACATTCTTATTTCCCTCATTTTTCAAGGGTTTTGTTGAAGCTATATGTATAGGGTTTTTTTATACAGAGTCATACACCAGGAGGTTATTCTTTCACCAGCACCATCAGTAGTCTCTCAAGGGATGAGTGTGGGTCTGATCCTCTCCATTAATACTTGTTCTCCTTTCCATTCCCATAAATGCCTGCCAGACATGTCATACAGTAACAAAACTTCAGTTGTGAACAGGGTCAGAAACATGATTTTGGCTGCCTGAACTGGAAAGGAAGGATTCCAGAAATATGATGAATGGTAAGATGAAGCCTTTACCCAGTGCAAAATAAAGTCCATGACTAATTTGGAGATAACAAAACATCTGGTTCCATGAGTGATCTAAAGATCTGCAGAGGACTACAGTATGTCTTGTTCATATTTAGTATTTTGCAGTCCTTGAACTCCAGCTGTGTCCCCTGTGATAAATGATGATCTGTGAGGGAGAGATAAGCAAACTTCAGGTGTCTATAAGCAATAGACAGTAGGAACAAACCAAGTTAGTGACATGGAACATCTAATAGATTCATTTAAAATTAAAAAGGACTACTAAAGCCTTGGTAATTGTATCAGTGGGAAAGAAACTTCAGAAAATTCAACAGGTGTAGGCAGGAGCAAGTGTCTTCACTGGTTTGAGCAACAGTCAGAATACAATTAAGTAGTGCAACAGCTCTTAATATTGCCCTAAATCGATGCAAAATACTGTAAAATACAGTATTGTGGCAGAATTTGTGCTGGTGCATTAATACAAATCCAGATTTGTCTCCCTGTCTGCCACAGAGATTTATATCTGTCCTTAGAATTTTGCCAAGCCATGCTCTCTGTATGAGGTACATTCTTACAACTTGCATATGCTTCTTGTGGTTTATGATCCTGTGTTCTCAGTAATGCCTGATCTGAACATGTTGATTTTTTTTCTCAGAAGATGTCAATCAGGTGAATATTACTGGTTAAATTGAATCCCATGTGGAAAAAGTAGGACTTCAAGCAAACAGATTTATAAGATGGTTGGTCCAATTGTTTTTGTTATAAGAATGCAGACTTTTACCAGGTAAGGCTGTGGCTCCTCTGTATGAAATAGTTTCTTTTATAAGATGGAATCTTAGGAGTGTTTGTATTCTCTTAAGCTCCTCTGCATACTTGAGTAGTTCTGAACTTTTAATTAAAATAGGTAATTTATTTGAAATGTGATTTTTCTTAGTCCACTGTAAGAGAGTCAATCAGTCTTTATGATGGTTTTGAATAGTGAATGTGTGAGTCCCAAAACTGGACAGAGACAAAAAAAGTGGCTTGTTCACAGATTGTCTGTACAAAGCAACTGAAATTCTTCTCAGCATTCTATGCATTATCTCTATGCATTATCTTCAGTTAGATGACAATGCTTAGAAAATTAAATGTTTTCTAATAAACATCAGTTTCATGAGAAAGATGGCAGTTCTTGAGAAGATGAAAATATACTTATGTGTAACATAAAACCAGTTAACAGTCTGGAACTGGGTCTTAAAATTACTCTGAAACATTTGTTCATGTTAATCCTGCTTCACTAGGTGAAGTATTTCTCCATTGCTTCTTGTTGGTAGAAATGATTGCAAATAATGACTAAGCTTGATATTGAGAAATGCTTAGTCAAAACAATGCAACCTAGATAGATGTGTTCTGTGAATGTTTTATGAAGGACTAAATAGCCCAACTGCAAAACCATGCCTTGCACTTCTCTTGTTCTACATTCAGTTGGTTATTATGTATTTGTCAATTTGATAAGTTGACATTGGCTAAGGGCCAAACTCCCCCCCAGCCGCTCACTTCTTCACTCTTGACTCCTCTACTCCCCTCAAGCAGTACAAGAGGATGTGGAATGTGATGTTTATGCTCAGTCCATAACAGCTTCTCTCTGCCAGTCACACATTTTCTCTTCTCCAGCATGATCCCTCCATGGACTGCAGACCTTCAGGAAAAATATGCTCCAGTCTCTGCTCCCTATGGTCCACAGTTCCTTCAAGGAACATCCCCTTGCTATGGTTTGGTGTCCTCTACAGGCTGCAGTGTGGACATCTCCAGCATGGTCCTCTCCCTTGGCTACAAGGCCATCTGGTGCCTCAAGTACCTCCTCCACCTTCTCTGACTTTAGTGTTTGCACTGATTTTTCTTAGTATTCTTCCCCCTCTCTACTGAGCGTGTTTCACCCTTTCTTAAATATGATTTCCTTGAGGCACCTCTGTTTTTGTTCAGGGGCTCAGCTATGTCGTTCAATGTGCCCACTGGATCTGGCTGCATCCAGCGTGGGGCAGCCTCTGGCCTGTTCTTGAAGAGGCAGCCCCTGCATCCCTCCTGTTGCCAACATCTGAACACCTTCATCAACATAGTTGAATAAGATAATATGATAGTACTTGGCCTCTAATTATGATTTGTTTATTTTCTTACTTTTTACATTACTTACTTTGAGAGTTTATGAACTGTTGCTGGCTTGCAGCGGTAGTGTATGTGAGTGTTTTGGGGCTTTTTCCTTACTTTTTGAGCAGTTTCTTAACTTACATTATTTATAGATTTGTTTGCCTGACCAATTAATATGAAGGGCATCTAATTTGTTCACAGAAGAGGGTATTTTCTTTGTTCTGTAACTATTTCAGTATTAGGATACATGTGCAGCCAGATGTGTGTAAGCAACAGGGTTTGTGAAGGTAAGGTATGGTTTGCAGGAATACAAGTCTTCGCTTTCATCTTGGTTCAGTCAATCACTGGAGTAGCTACTCCAGGTATAAACATAATCCCAGTACTACCAAGTATAACAATCTCATTATAAGAGCAGGACCATTTGGCGTAACTAAGAGTATTTTAATTGTTGTACTGAATGTAGATACTTAGAATCCAGTATTCCTGATTATAAAGAAAATAATGTGGTTCATTCCTATCTCAGAGAATATAGGAGGCTCAACAATTACTACTGCATGGTATCTAGAGCCTTAAGATCTTGTTAGCATGATTATAATTTAAACATACTAGGCTAAAATGTCATAAGGTAGATTTTTGTTGTTGTTGTTGTTATACTTACTAAGCATCTTTTTCTCACATAGTCATTAACTGTTAGCAGTTTGTGTTCTTTTATATTGCTTGGCTAGCTGTTTGGCAATATTAGCTTTGTTGTATTTATTTGCCTTTCATAGGAAACTCTCTGCCTTCTAAATTTTTGGCTGTCTGTAGTCCTTCCCCAGTGAGGTCCCCTTGCCTGGTAAATTATGTAGAGAGATCAGCAGTGATACGACTTTGTATTCTTGCCATACATCTCTCCAGATTATTAGTTCTCTGGTGGGTAATACTGTCCCAGATTTGATGGTACCTCACTCAAAAAGAAGCAATTACAATTTTTTTTGGAGCTTCTTCATGTCAGGCATGTTGGGAAATGCCACCATGTCATCTCTCTGTAGTTAATTAAAATATTGTGTTTTGACGCCTGCTTAATTTTTAACCAAACAAGCACTGAGAATTGTTTGCAGTTATGTACTTTGTAAGTGCAGTTATGTCTAATTAACTGAGTTCTCTTTCCTGTACATTTTTAATAAAGTTTTCGATGCATGGCTTTTGGAAAGGGGGATCTTCCAGATTTAGATTGTCTGAGATGCTGGGAACCAAAATATATGAAGCAGTAAGGGAACTGGCAATATGCACTATATTTTTTTTTTTGGTAAATTTGTAATTCAGGCATAATTATAAAATTAGTGACATACAATACTTTATATTTTAAAAGCATTTTAGAAAAGAAAGAAAAAAAGGGAAAAAGAAAGAAGATATACTTGTTCTTGAAAGACCACATGGATCAGTTTTATGGCTGTAATTTGGAGTTTTGTAAACTTTTTAACATAAGATTCTTTTTCTTGCAAAGAGTTTTTTTCTCTCTTTTTATTATGGAATGTATGCAGAAATTCCTATGACATGTTAACTTTAATGTATGTTTAGGAAAAACTGGCCCCAGCTTTCTTTAACCAGCCCTATAGTACCTAAACTTAGAGTACTTGTTCAAAGGTAGAGGGTTTGTGTGTTCTTGTTTGAAGTCTGAAGGTACAGAATAAATTCAAGACAGTTTTTCATGACATTTTGCCAATGGAATTACTCTTTTCTCTGTAAAATTATGATCAAACACTTATTTAGTGTTATGTTGTACTAATGTCCTGATGCCACAACAGAACAATTTACAAATTATTTTTGTAAAAAAAATTATCGCATCTTAATAAGTGCCTCATACAGGCACACATTTCTCTTCACAGATTTGTGTATAAGTATGATAGACAACTTTTTAGACTGTGATCATAATGCCCACAGAATGAAACTGCCCTTTAGATATATATTCTTAACTGTTGATCAGCGGCATGTGCTGTTGATAATTTTAAATAAAAATTATTTGTTACTTACTAGAAGCAGTACTAGAAAAGGCAGATAAAATAGGTGACTATGATGAAGAGGCAAGCTAAGCCCAGTTTTCGAAAATATAACTTCAAGCTTGCTTCTTCCAGCAATGAGATAAATACACTGTTGATAGCATAGTGAAGGCAGCAGCCAGGTTATTTTTGTGAGGAAAGACTGGGAATGTAGAAGCAGAATGCCTTAAAAAGAATAAAACTGTCTATTGACACACAAGCTTTAGGAAGCAGGCCTCATGAAACCCCTCTTCCTCTCCCCCTCCCCCTAGAAGTTCATATTTCAGTTTGCTCCCAAAAGCTCACAAGTCTGTGCCAGGCAGAAATGCACAGAGGCTGCCGCAGTCCCACAGAGGCCACTCAGAGGAGGGACAGAAATGGAACAATCAAGCCTAGTTCTCGCCCCTCTCAGCCTGCCAGGCTGCACAGGTCCACAGGGTGACTCTCGCCTGGCCCTTGACTCCATTTCCATGCCTCCTTTCCTTTCCCTCCCCTCCATCCCAACTCTCTGGAGTCAACCGAGAGGCCATCCAGTCATACGTTGTCCATCAGATGTGTTTACTTTTTCCGTGACAGCCGACACATCTGGAGCACATATTCAGGTTATTCCAGTGCCACTAGACACATTCCACAAGATCATTTCATCGGTTGTTATGGCGATCTTCTTCCCTCCAGTGATTTTCAAGTTGCATGACAGAAATAGCTTGAGCTAACCGGGGGGACAAAAGTCAACAGGATCAGGAGGGGCTTCTTTCACAGAATGAACTAATTAGTGACCCTGCTTTCTTCACAGGGCAATGAGCATATGGTTTAATAAAGTGAGTCTGTGACACTTTTTTTTCCCTTGTCTGTAGGCAGAGCTGTCACTGGCTGAAAACTTTCCTGTTTTTACTGGTGGGACCGTAGTCTGCTGTCTTTCAACAGAGTTTACTTCACAAGTAGAAAATGTTTGCTCCTGAGAGTTTAACTTCAGAACTTTTCCTTGGCTGCAGACTGTTTAAGTGTAGCAGGTCCTCAAGCTTAAAGAGACAGTACTCATTTCACACAAGGTCTGCCAGTGGTGGTGTGGGGTTTCATACAGAGCCAGGAATTTCCATTTTGTGCTCTGTGTAGGTTTATAAATCTGCTTCTTAGTGTTTTGCATGGACTAGAAAACATGTAGAAGCTTTTTAGCAAAATCATAGCTTTGAGGGTTTTCTTGTCAAATATTGCTTGTGTATTACATAAACTCTTCAGAGGCATCCCTTTTTTTTGCATGTCTTTATGTTAGTTGTGAGTTCTGAAAAAAATCTTACATTGCAGATTTCTTAGAAGATTTCCTACATTTTTATACTTGTTACGGTTTCCATTTTGTTTACTTTTGCAGATTAAAGCAGAGCACTGGATGCTATTTTTAAATTCTATTTTGTTAATGGAAGATTCTAAGTTTACTTTGATCTCATTTTTCTAATGTGATATGAACTACATTTTGGGGGTGTATTTAAAGAATATTGTTGCTATAGCAGAATTTCATTATGATGAAATGGAATTTATATTTATATTTATATTATTTATATTTATATTATTTATATTTATATTTGACCAGTGAGCACTGTAGCAATGAAGAGAATATATAGATTATTATGTATTATATATTTTATTAGTTATCTAAGGGAATGATGTGCATTACAAATGTGTACACATTGTTAATTTAGAAAGCAGCTCTTAAAGATATTTGGTATTAAACATTTTTAGCAGTAGCAATATTAACAAACAGCAGTGCTTGTGACAGCAAGGACATTCTTGCCATATAACAGCACTTATCATTCGGATGTTGGCAGTCCAGTCTATCTCTAAATCTTGTGTTGGTGTTGGATTAATTTATGAGTTCTGAGCATAACTACATGCAAAAAGAGTATGTGCATTTATAATTGCATGCACTATGTGGAAATCCCATGGTGCTATATTCAAAGTGAAAACTAGAGAGATAAAGGTTTTTGTTTAATTATTTGGAGGCTGTCTGATTGCTTTTAAATTAGGGAAATATGACAGACAGTGACATGTAGAAGGGAATGGAAGAAAATAGAACAGAATCTTGATTATAAAGCAAATTATTTTTTGCTTTCTTCATTAGTACTGGAGATGGTTTTTTCTCATCTTACACATTCCATTTGCATGGTTACTGTTGAGACTGGTCACCAAGACTGCTTGAAATACCTGCCCTCAGGAGGGCTCTAAGGGACACAGAAAGGTCACATAATTAGACCTGATTTTAATTCATAGAGACCTATTTGTCACTGTCTCTTTATGTTTCTGCTAGTTACACATTATTAACTGGAGTGATTTTTAGGATCTAAATTAGATACTTAAGTATGTAATATGCAGAGGCTGAACTCAAGGTAGAATGCTAAGGATAGTTCCACAATTATGTTTCCCTCACCAGAAGTAACTTTGCTGTAATTAAATCTAATGAAATTTAGGTATTGTAGTCAGTATTTAAGTATTTAAGTATTGTTTTGGTAGCTATTTCCAAGTCCTATTGGTAATATCACTTAAATCAAGGTAATTAATGCCAGTTATCTGGGAAATATAGTAAACAGAAATAAGATGCTATACTAACCCTTATTTTTAAAAAAGCTAGATCAAGCAATTATACTACCATCAGGCCATTTCTATTTTTATTCCTGTCATGGATATTTTGTTATAGTTACATAATCACTGGAAGTTGAGATTTTTTTCCCTCTCCTACAAGCGATGTAATCTTTTTCTTTGTATTTAGACTTCTGCGTTCCCTCTGCATTTCACTGCTTTCTTTGGAACATATTTTTAATGTTGAATTGTTCAGCTGTGGACTTCTGTGGAAGTAGGTGAGGAGATGAGAGGGTACTTATTGGGAAACATTCCTCCCTCCCTTTGGAATATTTAGAAAAAAATGCATTCTGTTGTAATTTGCCTGTGTGTAAATTTGGGTAGTCCTCTGTAGTTAGGTAACTAGGAGAAACTGCATGGAAGTCTATCTTTGTACCATAATACACAGGATTTGTACTATGAGGCTGGAACTTTAGAGTTCTTTTGTACTAGCAACAGATTACCATCAGCAGAATAGAACCTTGATCTTGGATTTCATTCCCATGTCAAGCAGCAGTATTATTAAGACAACACAAAGCAGCAATCAGCTAAATAGCATCAAGCAGATACTATAATTGTGTTGTGCAGATGGCTTTCATGTAACTTCTAAATAAATAGTAGATTCAGAATGGTAGTGATAAAGCCAACTAACATGGTTTTCCCAGTTGTGAAATATGTGTGTAAAGAATGACTTTCTGTTTTTGTACAAGTTTGACAGCTGAAAATGCTTTTAAAACCTAGTCACTTAGAGTGGAGCTAGCTGTACAACTCTGGTTTGGTAGCTTTAAAAGGCAGATCATATACATCCCTGAAACAGTAAGCCTCAGGGTTATGAGAGAAGATTGGGGATATGAGATGAGAGCTGCTCAGTCCAGTTTACATTTGTCACTAGTGACTAGCTTTTAAAAAATGTATTAACTGTGCATGGTGGTAAGTAAGTTCCAGCTGCAGGGGATTACTGCTCTGAGAGTGTAGGGGAGCTTGGAATGCATTCAGTTCTATCAGGGGATTTGTGTCCCTCGTCATTAGCCTTAGCATTACTAAAGGACTAAAGATTAAGAACAGACAGAGCAGTGTCACCTGCTTGGAACTTCAGAAAACTCTGCAAAACAATTATGGACAAAGCAAAATAAAAAATAATGGACATAAAAAAAGCCCTGAACCACCAAAACCAGATCTTACCCTTTAGGGAAGGGAGTATAGGGCATGATGTTGTGGAGAAGGAGGAATGTCTCATGTAAATCTTCTAATACCAAGTGAAAGATTATGCGTGTGACATATAGGAAGTAAAGAAAAAAATATATTGTGGATTTTGGCAAAACATAATATATCTGTTGATGAATTATTTTCCTTACTTATTTAGTGTGTCATAATACTGATTTACATCACAAACACCTCCACAAATACCTTCCTGCGAATGAACATTTTTGTGAGGAGTTTCAAAATCAAGATATGCTACAATTTTAACAAAATATTTTCAAGGACTTTTGTTTCACAGGTTAGGAGTGAAGAAGCTTACTGTGCTTTTTCAGAATTTTTTTCCCCTCAAGAATAAGGCAAGTGAGCACCACAGAGCTTTACTTTTTTTGTGGATTTTGAAATTCAGTTTATATGCCAGCAAACGGTTTAGTGGCAGGAAGTTATTCCTAGTAGTGCAGTCATGAACTGGTAAACTAGAAGCATCTGTAAAAATTTAGAGGGAGTATCAGCTTTCTCAAAGCTCCAGCCCAAGACTAATGAGGTGCAAATGATAGCGCTGCATAACCCTTCTCCACCCCAATTGTGGAATGAGATATTGCAACAGAAAGAAATAAAGAAATGAGACAAAGATTTGAAAACTTACAGTGCAGTGAAACAAATACCAGGTTTTCAGAGGACTTTAAAATGACTGAGGTGGGCCAACCTGCATATTTTGCTAGCAAGAAATTCATACCTCCTTCCTCAACCGCAGACATATTTCCATGGCACTGAATACAGACAGATGTGGATTGTGGACTAGTAATTAATTTTCTTCTCTCTGTGTGTGAAATTTTACCTATTGATGTGATTGTTTTTAGTAACAATTGCTCTACTAAGAAGTAAACAACTGTTCATTTTTATCTTTGATAGATCCTCTGCTCATGCTGCAGAAAAGAGAAGAAAGGGGTAGAAGTGTAATTTGTTTGAAGGATCACATCTGGGGTGTGATCTGCTTTATCTTGACACCAGATGGCAGGTTTAGGCTGGCAACTAAAACCCTCTTTAGCCTGGTCAAATGGCACCTTAATCTTTTACTTTCTGTCACCATACTCAGGAGGAACTACTACAAAGTCATAGCAATTATTTGAACTCTGACTAAGAAGTCCTCCATTTAGTACTCTCTAAGTTTATTAATTTCCTGTGCTTCTCACCTTTTCAGTGTGTATAGTTAGATTACTTCTCCTTGGCAACATCTAAAATGTTACTGTGCTGCTCATGCCTTCTTCCAAGTATGAGTTGTGGGGGCAGAGGTGTGGTGCCTTTAAGTGGCTGATTCTTGTCATAACAGGTATGGCATTAGCTGTGCTGAGTAGTGACTAGAAGTGACAGCATTTTGTTTGAGGTGCCTGGAGGGTATTCAGTCATCACTCCTACACAGCAATATGCCTTTGAAAGCACTGTATACAGTTGCTTGCCAGTGTGGACTGTGCTCAGTAAAAGCTAAAGAGATAGAGGTTTGATGTTTATGTTATTAACCAGATTTCCAGAAGAAACTGCTAGAAAATCAAGGTCAGATGAGGGCTGTTCTGAGCTTATATGCTCACAAGTGGTCTTCTTCCCGAACCCCTTCCCTCTCCCCTTTGTTTGGGTGCTTAAGTATGTGTCTTTAAACTTCAGGCCACCCAGGACCTTAAATCTTCATGCAGCTTCTCACTTACTTCCTCTCCCTAACTTCCACGTGTTCCCAAATTTATTTCCACCTACATTATAAAACAAGGTGCTTTTGTGATTCTGTAGTTGTTCTTTGTATTTCTTTGTCAAAGAATTGCAATAAAACTGAAAATAAGAATGTGGCTCTTAAGGTGTTACATAATCAAAGGCTTCTTCCTTATGTTTATTACTGAATAGTATGGCTTAAAAAATGTTTTATCTGAAATGGATTGTATGGAATTCTTATTCCTAGTTCAGTGAAAGCATAATACCAGAAATCAGTATTAAAACGTGGTGGAATACCATGGTGTCCCTGGAAGTGGCATATCATGGTATTGTATTTTTAAGCAGGAATGAGATTTTTTATTATGTGTATTTTAACGTCTGTTTTTGCAATGACTCTCAGTGACATCAATCAGTCCTAAATTAGCCTTGGGCACTTTCCTTGTAAAGTTCTTAATGGATTGCTTTTTTTAAGGATTTAAAGTTCAGTAATTTTAGAAGGCCACTACTGCAAATATGGCTTATGACTATTGTGCTAACAATTTGCCAATATTTGGTATTATATTTATATTGATACACTGTTAAAAACTCATTTCCAGATGCAGCAATGCAAAATGGAGGAAGGATGGAAACACCTGTTTTCTAATGCTAAGAGAAAAACATTCACCTTTTACTTTTGCAATTCCCCCTCGTCCCCTCCCCACCCACCCCCAGTTACTAATTAGGCTGTAAATTTAGGGGCAGGGACAGACTGGTCCAAGTGTAAGAAATTTACATTTGTGCAAGACATGTGTCTCCCTCACTATGAATTCCAAGTGAAGTGCATGTTCCTAAGCTGACTTTGGCAGTGTTAAATACACTTTTTTCTCCTCCCCCCCCCTTTTTTTTTTTTAAGAAGAAAAATGTTTAATATTTACTTTAGTGCTGGAAACAGTGGACATGTTCTTCACTAGTGAGCATATATTTTTAATGTTTCCTTGTTTGTTTTTTTTTTAATCCTTTAAATGCTATTTGCTGTAAAGTGGAGAGACCTCTGTAATTTATATCACAGAATCATAGAGTGGTAGGGGTTGGAAGGGACCTTCAGATGCCATTGAGTCCACCCCCCTTGCAAATCAGGAGCACAGGAATGCATCCACACAGGTTTTGAAGATGTCTAGAGAAGGAGACTCCACAACCTCTCTGGGCAGCCTGTTCCAGTGCACTGTGACCCTTGCAGTATATTTTTTTTTCTCATGTTGAGATGGAATATATATGTCAATAGCAGCCTTCATTGCTATGAGAGAGCCTGCATTTACATGGTGAGAGATTAATGAATTGAGGCTGAGCAATTCTGATATTCTATGGATTGTTGATGGGTCTCTTCAGGATTTTGGAAAGCCTGTAGCAGGCACATATTAATGGTGATGCGTTCTTTTAGTATATTAACACAAAGCTGATGGCTGAAATGTGGGAAGTTTTGAGAGATGATGATGGCTGCAAAATAAATTAATTATGCATATAAAACCAGAGTTCCAACTGCATTCCTAGAAAGTAGTACTATCAAGAACAGAGAAATTTCCTTTTAGGAGCAGTGTTCATTAAGTGGTTGGTGGTTTAGAGATCTCTAGCATGAATGAAGAGCTCTTGTAAGCCAAAAGAGCTAAGCATATTTGAGAATGAATTAATTTTGATATGATGGGCCTAGTCTGCAGAATCATCATGTGTTAAATTGGCTCAGTATGCTGTACAGATTAAGTAACAGCTGGAAAACTCAGATCTTAAAATCTGCATTACAGCTTAGAAACTCTGCAGATTTGGTTGGTCCTCACTGAGTTTAATTCAAATCTTTTAGTGGTGAGCAATGAGCAAACACATGGGTTGCTTTTTTTAATGTGCGTATTTTCAGGACAAAAATAATGAGTGCATTCTTACCGAAGAAAAAATTGTCTGTAATTTGCCAGAAAATCTGATCACACCACCTATAAATATACTGCGATAAATTCTGTCCGCTGGTGCTGTTGAGGATTGAGGGATTGTTCAAGACAGCATTGGGCTTGTTTAAGTTTAAAATCTTATATAAGCAGACATTGGTGGAAACAGGCAAGGGAAGATCATGTAGAATGTTGCAGGATGTTGGGATGGTGGTGAGATGTTTTCATTCTAGCTAAGTTTTAATAGTTTTGATGACCTCTTGGAATTAAGTATATAATACATATGTACTGGCACAACGTGAGAAACTTCAGCTTATACAAAATCCGTGAAAAGGTACAATTGAAATAGCTTGAGGATTTAAAGAACTGTATATAACTTTTAAAAGCTGTGTTTCTCTTTTATTGTATCTTTCAGTAAATGATGACCAAAACAACGCTTGGTCAGTTTTCTCAAACGACATCCATTTGCAGTATTATCTTTTTTTAATACTTATTTTATGCACTTTTGCGTTTTCTCTTCTTTCTTCAACTTTGATGGCCTCTCATGCTTTCATTCTTATACTTTCATGGCTTCACTTTTGATTCCTTTCTTTAAGGTAGGTGAACAGGAGACCTTGTGGCTTATTCTGGAAATAAACCCAATGCTACTGTGTGAACAGCATAGTGTGTTAGGAGGTGCTAGTCTGCATTTCAGAAAGTTGCATGTACTTTGAAGGCTAATCATGTCTCTGCATATATTTATGCTCTGCTGAGCTGAGAGTCCACTGACTGCTTCTGCTTTTACACTCTAATGTAAATAAAAGAATATAAAGCAGAAAAACATATTTTTGGATAATCTAGACAGGGGTTAATCAAAATAGACCACTACTAAAAGGAATCCTTAACTGCAGTGCCTAACTGTTGTTCAGGCTGTACAGTACAAATGTGTTCTGCCTAAGTTATCCAGAACAATGTCTCCAGCTAGTGATTAGGCTCAACTCCAACTTCACCTCAGGCAAAATTTATGTAGTTATACTACTGTTTGTCAGGTAATTAAATGAAATAGAAATATCAACTTATAAAGTGTTTGGTTTGGTTTGGTTTGGATTTTTTTTGGAGGGTGTGTGTGTTTTGTTTGTTGTTTTGTTGGTTAAATTACATATAAATAAATAAGTGTTCCAGTTGAGAAAGGAAAAAAAAAAGGTTGTCAAAGGCTTAAGTAGCAGACAAACATTTGGGGCTGAGATTTGCATATTAATTCATGTATGCTAAGCCACTTTTGTCCCTCAGACACATCTTGGTAGCTGTGTTGAAGATGTGGTCAATCTCCTGTTACTTACAAGTCTGTCGGGATCACTGGAGCACAAAGCAGATGGAGAAGGACTTGGGACAGGGATCAGAACCAGTCACATATCAACTGCTATATGGGAAATTGAGTGACTTGAGAGCAGTCCTCATCTGTCCTGGCTTTATCTGTGGGCAAAGGAATTGTTTCACAGTGTCTACCTGGTTGGCATATGCTTCTCTTGTAGCTAGGGGATGTGCAGCAGAACTACAACTGTTTATGTATCTTGACATTTCCTGTTGTGTGCTTAATGCCAGGTCAAATAATTTGTTAAAGTTTCAGTCTCATTTCTCTGGGGTAGGACTTAGAAACTAAGGAAAGTATGTTGCATGATGATTTTTGGTGAATATTTTGATTTCTGGGGATGTTGCTATTTGCAAATATAATTTACAAATTAATGTTGTTGAATGAGTAGTGATTCACAGGACCCAAAACAGAACCTGATGTGTATCAGAGTATGAGCAATGGCTCCAAGTTAACCTGTACATGTGACACACACTGGGCTCTGTAAGGAACTTAAATATAATAATGTGGTTAGCTTGACAAATATAGATAGCAACAGGTTTTACCATAAATAGTTTTGAAAAAGAGGTTCAGAAAAAAAGGAAAGAAAGATTGCCTGTACTTTAAATTTAGTTTTGTGATCATTGGCCAAGAATGGTTAGGTTCATTTTACTGACTCAAGCTACTGCTAAGATCTACATTGTGTTTAAAAGACACTTTGAAATCATTCTGAGGCTAGATATAATCTGTTTGTTTTTTTTTTCAATGTATGTTATTACCAGAACACTCCTAAAGCAGTCTTGGTTTGTCAAAAATTGTTCCTCATCAATACCAGATCAAAACAGTAGAAGCTTTGGGAACTACCAAGCTACCTGCCTCTACTCCCCTTACACACTTTAACACATTAATGCATAATATGGAGATGTTACCTGCAGTATGACCTTTTTTTTCTTTTTTCTTTTTTTTTTTTAACCTTTTTTATTTAGAAGTTCTAGATTTTTCTCTCCTTTAATTTTCACTGTTCACTTTAGCTTGTTTGTGCACTATTTCAAACTTCTTACCAGCCTCTCATCTAAGTCTTGAAATATGTAGGACTGCTCAGCTGCTCATAGAAGTTACCTTAAAAGTACTGATAGGAATTAGATAGATTAGATTAACATGTGTATGTAAATGCATATTTCTCTGTAGGCTGTGGATCCCATGTTAATATACTAAAATCCCCATCACAGATTTAGGAGGCCTGCTTCTCTTTATTGTACTAATAAGATATTTATGGGCAGGGAGCTGTGCATCAGTGCACAGTTAACTGATCTTTTTCCTCTGGAGAGACAACTTTGAAATCTCTGAAGTCAAAATGAAAACAGGCTTACAGTTATTATCCAAGCTCTGCTTTGTGCCATCTTACAAAACAAGTTGGCCATGCAATTACGGCAATCTCTAGCCATGAAAGTTGAAGAACAAAACTAGGATTTATGACCCTGTGGAGATACTAACATAACTGTGAGATACTTTTGATAATTACTGTGTTTCTGATCCTTTTCCTAACATTATGAGAGTCACCTCAGCCAATAAGTTCTGAGAAAAATAAACAGTTGTCCATCTCATCTGGAAAGTCTGCAGAGATTGTGGAGGGCTTTGCCCTCAGGTCTGGGCAAGGCAAGAAGTAATCTCAACAAAAATCAATTTGAAACATACAGAATTTCCAGTTGCCTGGTCCTGGAAATCTAGCATCAGACATAATTTTTGAAGATGAAATTTTTGTGCTAAGTCAAGGATTTCTGATGTGTTTTACATTCTTCTAGAGACTGCTATTCAGCTGTCAAAAAATATGAATTTCTCATTCATTCAAGCTGATTTTGTCAGGTTTCTCTTATTTTTCAAGCAGTATGATTCCCTCAGAAATAGGCAACATAGCCATTAGCACTGCTCATCAGTAAAATTTTTTATGAAAATGCACAACTGAGCCTCCAAACTGACTTTTGCAAATGATGCTGGAGAAATGTTTAATGCTTAATCGTCTTTTCTTTCTTGTCATCTCTTTGGGACTGTGCTGTCAGTCAGTCTTGAGACCTTCATAAACAGTCAATAGGAATGTGATACAGTGTCTCACAAGTTTTCAACACTGTTTTACTCCAAACCCCATTCTTAATCATTCTCAGAGGCTCATGAAATAAGCAATTTGAAGTGAAATGTTAGAATAATGTGGCTTCTGTTTTATAGTGGAGGAAAGTTGTTTCACACCAGCTACTTATGAGAACCTGGGAAAAAACTGAGCGTCATTATGCAGCATGTGTAGGGCAACTAGGTGATCAAGCTCAGTCAGTGTGGGCTCATGAAGGGCAGGTCCTGCTTGGTGAACCTCATCTCCTTCTACAACAAGGTGACCCACTTAGTGGATGAGGGAAAGGCACTAGATGTTGTTTATCTGGACTTTAGTAAAGCCTTTGACACCATTTCACACAACCTCATCCTGGAGAAACTGGCTGCTCATGACTTGGGTAAGAAACTGGCTGGATGGCTGGGCCCAATGAGTGATGGTGAATGGAGTTAAATCCAGCCAGCAGCCAGTCACTACTGGTGTTCCCCAGGGCTCAGTATTTGTGCCAGTTCTCTTTAGCATCTTTGTCAATGATCTAGGCAAGAGGATTGAGTGCACCCTCCGTATATCTGCAGATGACACTAAGCAGGGAGGGAGTGTTGATCTGCTCAAAGGTAGGAAGGCTCTGCAGAGGGACCTGGACAGAGTGAATCAATTGCCCAAGGTCAGTTGCATTAGGTTTAACGAGGCCACGTGCCAGGTCCTACACTTGGGCCACAACAATCCCATGCAATACTACAGGCTTGGGGTAGAGTGGCTGGAAAGCTGCTCATCAGAAAAAGACCTGGGGATGCTGGTTGACAGCCATCTGAACATAAGCCAGCAGTGTGCTCAGGTGGCCAAGGAATAGTGTGGCCAGCAGGACCAGAGCCTGCTGTACTCAGCATTGGTAAGATTGTCCCTTGAATACTGTGTTTAGTTTTGGGCCTCTCACTACAGGAAGGACATTGAGTTGCTGAATCATGTCCAGAGAAGGTCAATCAAGCTGGCAAAGGGTCTGGAGAATAAATCTTATGAGGAGTGGCTGAGGGAACTGGAATTGTTTAGTCTGAAGAGGAGGAGGGTGAGAGGAAACCTTGTTGCACTCTACCACTACCTGAAAGGAGGTTGTAGTGAAGTGGGGATTGTTCTTTCCTAGCTGGAAGTGATAGGACAAGAGGGAATGGCCTCAGATAGTCCCAGGGAAGATTTAGAGTGGATATTAGGAAAAATGTCTTTACTGAAAGAGTGGTCATGCATTGGAATAGCTTGCCCAGGGAGGTCATAGTATCACCATGCCCGAAGGTATTAAAATAATGTGTAGACATGGCATTTCAAGACGTGGCTTAATGGCTGTGGTGGTGTTAGGTTGATAGTTGGACTCAATGATCATAAAGGCCTTTTCCAACTGAAATAATTCTGTGATTCTATAAAATCAGTTCTGGGCTAAAGGGTTCAGGCTGATGACAGTGGTGTTGATCCAGCAAGGATTTCATTTTATTTTATTGTACTATGCTTTTTCTTTGGGGTAGACCTCTGCCACTTATGATTGCATTTCCTACTGGACTTTTCCATGAAGAACATGAAGACATTCAGAAAAACTAAATTGTCATCAAGCCATGTCTAAAGATTGTCTCATAAGACAGATGGTGCAACTTACTGAAAACTTCACTGGAATTTTCTCTTACAGAAAGTTGTGCTGTTGATTTTATTAGCTCTGACAAAGCTAACAAGTTGACTCACGTTATTTTATTCTCTTGAAATGGAATGTGGCCATATTTGGCTGTAGGATATCCTGCACTGGTATGCAACCTAGTACAACACTGCATGCTTGTTTAATGCAGATGTCATTTGAACACTTTATACTCCTGAGAGCCTCATTTGATGGTTGTGTTGGTGACTATCTCACAGCATGATGACTTATAAGTAGAAAGTGAAAATCAGGCGATAATTGTCAGCATTTGCTTTTCCCTTCATTGTTGCTTTGCACATTGGAAAAGTTTGGTATCTACTAGACTTGGTTTTGCACTGGACATGTCAGAACCAATGATTTAGTTTGCATTTCAGTTACTTGAGAGTCAGAGCAGTAAGACATCTGTGACCAGCCTTCAGCTTAGATAGCAGCCAATGATGAAAAGCATGACTCCCATGCTTTTTATTAATAAGGTGATTTGAGATCCACTCTCCTTGATGGGAAAGCAGACAGTTTATGGAATGGATGTCTCTGTCTGAAGCCTGTAACTAACTGCCAAATGGATTTAGCTGCTTCAAGACACAGCAGGTCACAAATGGGAAAAGATGGATGATGCCCTATGTGCTGCTTTCCAGGACAGAGGATAGCCTCAGGTGTGCTTCCTCCCTTCTGATGTCAACAAGAAATGCCAGTGCTTCTGCTCCAAGATTCTTATATTCCTGATTTTGTGGGGGAAGATATTTAGACATAGCTTCCCTGACTCATCTTCTATTAACAATCCTCCCCAAGGTGAGACAAGAAATAACAGGATTGATCCTTCTGGCTCCAGCTTGGCTGAGGCAGTTCTGACTTCAGCACCCAGCCTTTGTTCCTACCCAGTTTCAAAGTGAACTCTCACAGATTTAACACCTAAAACTCACATCTTTCCACATCATGCTACGAGCACTGAGTGGCTTCCAGACTTTAAATCTAACTTGCTCATCTACAGCCAATGATATTTTCAGTAACAGCAGAATATGAAGGAAGAATGGCAAAAGCAGCTGCATGAACAATGGTGGGTTTTTGCATAAATCCTATGAAGGTGGTGCCTCTCTTATGCCTTTGTTAAACATATGATTGTGGATTATTTTCTAATCCTAAATTTTTACCTAAGGTCATCTTAGGTGCATTTTCATCCATCTCCAGAGGGCATCCAGATGTGGTAGGCATTTTATTTCTCCCTTCCTGACACCCTCCCTTTCCCTTCTCTCCTCCCACCCTCCCCCCCCGCCCCCGATACCACAGTTATTTTAATGCCTTTTGGTGAAGTGTCCTGTTTCTCAGTGTGTCTGGCTTCTTGCTAGGCATCTTTCAGAAAAAAATACTGTTCTGGTAGTGAAGTGATGGAAGATAAAGATGCTAATATTTGTCTGCCTTCTGCCTCCGCCTTCCCCTCTTTGACTTCAGATATCTGCGTTAATATGTTTTCAGCCTTAGGTCAACAACTGTTGTTTGCGTTAGTGTGGAGTATGTCCATTCCAGAGATGTAAAAAGATGCAACCATAGGCTCCGGCAGCAATTTTACCACTCATTGTGGCACTGCAGAAGCATCATGGCATCATGATTTCTTGGAAATTGCAGTCTTTTTTCAACTACATGTTTGGCAGTAAATACTGAGTACAGGCAAGCCTTATTTACATATTGTTGCACGTAAGTGGCCATTAATGCAAACTGTTGTTTCCTTCTAAGAGAGCAAATCTAACCTGAGATGACTTGTAGTAACTTTATCACTAATAACAATTAACATCATGGCTTTTATGAAAGCAAACAAGCAGAAACTCAGAAAAATAGTTCCTCTTCCCACTCTTCAAGTGCTGCTATGATGAGGCAAAATACAATCTTTGTTATACTGGTGTTACTGAGATTGTCAACCTTGGAAACCCCAGTATTCTCTCTGATCATAGGATCATAGAATCATTCTATTTGGACAAGACCTTGAAGATCATTGAGACCAACCATTATCTACCTCTTAACAAGTCTGGTGCTAAACTATGTCCTTTAGCACCACATCTGCGCATCTTTTAAACACCTGCAAGGATGATGATTCTGCCTTCTCTCTGGGGAGCCTATTCCAGGACTTGACAACCCTTTCACTGAAGAAGTTTCTTCTCATATGCAATCTAAACCTCCCCTAATGCAATTTGAGACCATTTCCTCTCATCCTATTACTTATTACTAGGGAGAAGAGACTGATCTCTGTCTTGCTACAACCTCCTTTCAGGCAGTTGTAGAGGACAATAAGATCTCCCCACAGCTTTCTTTTCCCTGACTAAACAATCCCAGTTCCCTCAGCCACTCCTGAGACCTGTTTTCCATACCTGTACCAGCTTCATTGCCTTTCTCTGGATTTGCTCTGGCGCCTCAGTGTCTTTCTTAAAGCATAGGTCCTAAAAGTGAACACAGTACTCAAGGTGTGGCCTCACCAGTGCTGAAAGCAGAGGGATAATTGCTTCCCTGGTGCTGCTTGTCACACTGTTGCTGATAAAGGCCAGGGTGCTGTTGGTCTCCTTGGCCACCTGGGCACACTGCTGGCTCATGTTCAGGTGGCTGTCAGTCAAGACCTCCAGGCCTTTCTCTGCTGGGCAGCTTTCCAACCACTCTTACCTGAGCCTCTGGAGTTGCAGATCTGGCACTCAGCCCTGATCAGTGTCACACATTTGCCCTCAGGCCATTGACCTAGTCTATCCAGGTCCCTCTGTAGATCTTTACTACCCTCCAGCAACTCAGCATCCCTCCCTGCTTAGTGTCATCTGCAAACTTACTGAGGGTGCACTCAATCCCCTTGCCCAGGTCACTGATAATGATACTCAAGAGAACTGGTTGCAATACTGAGCTCTGGGGAACACCAATAGTGACTGGCCACCAGCTGGACTTATCTCCATTCAGGACCACTCTTTGGGCCTGGCCTGGCCATCCAGCCAATTTCTTACTCAGCCAAGTGTCCACTCATCCAAGCAGGATGATATTCCAAGGGAAAGTGGTAGGAAAATGAATTCCCACCACAGAGGCAGGTCACCTTTCAGAGAAGATTGCTCAAATCTGAGCTGCCTTCTTTCCCACTGAGGGAATCTCTTCATATAGCTATGCATAGTGTAATGAGAAAACAAGAAAAAGTACCATGAATTTGTACTTAAAATTGTGTCTGTATTGTATTAATTTTTGCGTTCCTTTTCCTTTTTGTTTAAACCAAGTACCTTTAGTATTTATGCATAGCACAATATTTTGAAAGTTTAAAAAAAACATTAAAGCAGTACAGAAGTCTCAAAATTTGTGTTGAAGTCACTTTGCTCAAATCAATGGGGGTTACTTACTGAAGTGAGTGAAATCAGTATTTAATGAATAATTTGTCTCCAAACAATTGACTCCTCTTTGTCTTTCAAGATAATTGTATGTTTCTCTATTTGTATATGTGTCATATATGTTACATAAATATGAGAGGCAACACACAGCTGACATGACATGCATTTTGGTTTCCTTTGAGACCTGATTGTATGCTGAATACCATTATCCTTCTGAATGCCTTAGGACTTAAAGTTAATATGCAGTGAGAAGGCACTAGTATGTCCCTGTGGACCTATGTGGTTTACATTTGTAATTCACTGTAGGAGTACAAATGATACAATGCTGAGTGACTCCCAACTTTATTCTGGGTGTGGTGCCTGACAGATTGTTAAATTTCATGTTGGAAATCTTTTAATAGGCGTCTTTCTTCAGTATTCTTTACAAATTGCCTTGTTTGTCATTTGACTGAAGTGTTTTTGTGATCCCTGTCTGGGATTTCCTTTATTCTTTGTGGGGATGGTAGAGAGACAAATGACACAGAGGATGTGGATACATGATTAAATCATTGCCTTCCCATCCCTCCAGTGTCTTAGTGTAAGTTTAGTATATTAATGTTTACATTCATGGATTAGAAAACTTAGGAGGTTAAAGTTTTGTGGCTAGCTTGAAGTCCTTTTTACCTTAAAAGAGTATTTTCTTTTATTGGGATACTATGGTGAATAGAGTGTGTGGTTCCAACCCTCCTGTAGAAGGAATGTTAAAGGTAGTAGAAGAAATGAAGAACAGAAACAAGCTGGACAAGAAAACTTAGTGTGCAGTCCATCAGTCCATGTCAGCACACACTCTTGTTCCTAGCATACAGTGCATAATCAGAAGGGGCAAGACCAAATCCTTTTAATCCACAGAGGTTACAGTGTCCCAGGTACAAGTTCTAAGAGTAATTTTATAAGTACAGTTTGCTATGCTAGGGAGATACAGGCATCGGTTATGCAAAAGTGACCTCAAAAGTATGCAAGGAGTCCAAGAAGGAATAAAGGTGATGCACTTGTAAATTTTGCTTGCCTTAAAAGAAAAAAAAAAAAAAAAGAAGGAAAAAAAAAAAGGAAAGAACAAAAAAGGAAAGAAAAAAAAAGAAGAAAGTAGTATATGTAGGTTGTCTAAGAGGGAGTGAACTGGGCCTTGTGTAATTGAAATTTCCTTATGTATGGATGCTTAAACTAGCAAATACTTGGCTTGGCTTATCTATAGCATCTTTGCCATCAGGTAAGCAAGCCTTGCAGCATGCCTGCACATACTTAGATTTTATTAGTTTAATTTTATGTGTGGGTAAACAGAAACATGAAATGGATATTTTTTTACCCAGTACCTCATTGCACATCATTTCAGACACAGGAGTAAGTTCACATTCAGTTGCTTTTCCTAAGCGCTGGACACATATCCCCCCTGCTAACTTTTACATGTAAAATTACAGTTAAGCAAGTATGTAAATATGGATTTCTCTTAAAAAATAATATTTTATATGTTTATTAACAGCCTGTTGCATTCTGTACTGCTTCTTACCCAAAGGATACCCATAATTCAAAAAATAAAATTTCTATTTGTGCACATGGCATATCAAAAACAGGAGTAATTTCTGGAGTGAAATACAGAAAGCAAATTGACCATGTAAAAGTACAGAGTGCATGTAGTAAGACACTGGATAGTGGACTGGGAGACAGAGCAGTATAGAACTGTCTAGGTGAAACTGCAGTGTAAATTCAATATATGCGAAGTTTATATAATCTCTGGTTAGAATGCAGGATTCAATGCCCATGTTTTATGAAAAAATTGTCAACTGCAAGGGTGTGTGATTCCTTAAAAGTACTTTCTCACTGCAAGTTTTCAACTGAGATCTCTAGATGCTTTGTAAAAGAGAAAACACAGCTGCTGCTGTAATAATTGTTGAAGAAGTAGGGAGGGGGATGAGCAGAACTGCTGCCTTGGATTTTGAGTGGGTAGACTTTGGCCTGTTTAGGAGACTGGTTGACAGACTCCCTTGGGAGGCAGCCCTGAAGGGCCAAATAGTCCAGAAAGGCTGGACATTCTTCAATAATGAAGTTTTAAATGTGCAGGAACAGGCTGTCACCATGTGCTGAAAGATGACTTGGCAAGGACAAAGACTGGCCCGACTGAATAGAGACATTTGGTTGCCAGTCAGGGAAAAAAGGAAAGCTCATGATCTCTGGAAGAAGGAGCAGGCCACTCAAGAGGAACTCAGTCTTGTTGTGAGGCTATGAAGGGAAAAAAATCAGAAGGGCCAAAACCCAACTAGAAAGTAATCTGTCTTCAGCTGTTAAAGACAATAAGAATTGTTTTTACAAGTATATTGCCAAAAAAGGGGGGACTAAGAAGAATTCCTGTCCTTTATTGAGTGCAGCAGGCTAATGTACTCAACAGCTTTGCCTCAGTCTTTAGCAGTAGGACCAGTTGTTTGCTGGGTTCACAGACCCCTGATCTGGAAGAAAACGGTGGAAGCAGAATGAAGTCCCCGTAATCCATGGGGAGAAAGCTAGTGACCTGCTACACCACTTATACATACACATCTATGAGGATGGATGGCATACACCCAAGGGTACTGAGTAATGTGCCAGAAGTGCTCACCAAATGACTTTCCAATGTTTACCAGCAATCCTGACTAACTGGGGAGGTCTCAGTTGACTGGAGATTAGCAAATATGACACCCATCTACAAGAAGGACCAGAAGGAAGACGCAGGGGAATACATTAGGCAACACACGCAGGACAAACAGTTGGTCAGTCCCAGTCCACACAGGCTCATGAAGGGCACATCCTGCTTGAATAACCTGTCTCCAAAGTGACCTGTTTAGTGAATGAAGGAAAGGCTATAGATGTTCTTTATCTGGGCCTTAGTAAAACCTTTGGCACTTTACCACAAAATCCTCCTGGAGAAGCTAGATCCTCATGGCTTGGATGTGTGGACACCTGGCTGGGTAAGAAACTGGCTCAAAGAGTGGTCCTGAATGTAGTTAAATCCAGCTGGTGGCCAGTCACTATTGGTGTTCCCCAGAGCTCAGTATTGCAACTAGTTCTCTTTAGTATCATTATCAGTGATCTGGGCAAGGGGATTGAGTGCACCCTCAGTAAGTTTGCAGATGACACTAAGCAGGGAGGAATGCTGAGTTGCTGGAGGGTAGTAAAGATCTACAGAGGGACCTGGATAGACTAGGTCAATGGCCTGAGGGCAAATGTGTGACACTGATCAGGGCTGAGTGCCAGATCTGCAACTCCAGAGGCTCAGGTAAGAGTGGTTGGAAAGCTGCCCAGCAGAGAAAGGCCTGGAGGTCTTGACTGACAGCCACCTGAACATGAGCCAGCAGTGTGCCCAGGTGGCCAAGAAGGCCAACAGCACCCTGGCCTTTATCAGTAACAGTGTGACAAGCCTGCAGTAAAGAATGCTGTGGGGAGACCTTACTGCTCCTACAACTGCCTGAAAGGAGGTTGTAGCAAGATGGATGTCAGTCTTTTGCTAGTAACAAGAGATAGGATGAGAGGAAATGGCCTCAAATTGCACTAGGGGAGGCTTATATTAGGTATGAGTAGAAACTTCTTCAGTGAGAGGATTGTCAAACACTGGAAGAGGTTCTCCACAGAGGTGGCTGAATCATAATCCTGGCAGGTGTTTAAAAGATTCATAGATGTGGTGCTAAAGGACATAGCACCAGACTTTTTAGATGTACATATTGGAGTTGATGATCTTAAAGGTCTTTTCCAACCAGAATGATTATGATTCTATGAATTTACAGGTTATTTAAGGCTCAGTATCTCCAGTTTCCATCTAATTTCAAGTACTTTTAAATTTCTGTTGTATAAAGGAGTTTTCTTCAGAATCAGGGGGAGAAGGAAGAATATACATTCTATATACGTTCACTGCCTTTTCACTTTGATCACAAGGTTGGAGGAGATACTACTGCACATGGGTTATACCTTACTTTTAAAGAAGATTAATTTTATAACACTTTTCAGCCACAATGAGGACTTGGTGTGTGTTAATGTCTCTCTGTTAACATTTAGTTGCTATGTTAGGAATTGTTCTTAGTTACTAGAATATGAGGAGATGGGAAACAAGGAAAACTTGGTTGATTTACTCAAGTTGGCCCCATATATCCAGTGTAAGTCAATGCTTTTGCTTGTCTTGATTGTTCTGTTATACTAAAAACGATGTGCAGTCTGAACTTCATCATATTTTCAGCACAATGCAGGTTCAAAATAAATAATTCTGTTTCTAAACTGTTAAAATCCTTCTGTGTACTTCATCCAGGCACACTAATGCAACTCCTGTAGTACATTTCTGAGATTCTTGGAGAGCAGCATTGTTCCCAAACCAGATAAAATTCAGAAGAAACCAAATTCAGTAACACTGGTCATTTGATAGCCTGTGTTTTCCTTTCTTCAGTCCCATCTGTTCTCAGTATGTCTGCTGTCCTCAGTGTTTCCTCTCCTCAGTGTTTCCTCTCCATGAAGGTTAATATTTGTGTGTAGTACCTAGGTCTAGTCAGCTTGTACGGGCCTATTGAAACACTCTTGGATTATTTCCCAGCTGACTGGGCCCCTGTGTGAGAACTGGATGAGGAAAATGTGCTGCTTAATGTATTAGTAACATTCCTGCAAATTGGATGAGTTAAACTTGGTAAAGTTAAACCATACAAGCTAAGCTTCCATTTTCATAAAATGACCAAATCTTAGAGCAGGGCCAAAACTGGATTACAGTTGTTTTCCTATATTTGTTTTTTGTGAGATCTAGGGATGGTAAATAATATATAACACTCTTATCAGAGTATTTTCAGAGCAGCATATTAATTTCTAAAATTTCCTGTGTCTTAAAACAGAACAGTGAGTTTATGGCTGCTGGTCTTTCATGCATGCTCACATGGTTGGCATGTATGAAGGAAAACATAAACTCTTATACAGCTTCACCTTATGGGTTACAATAACAAAGTCATTGAATAGAATCAAAAAATAGACCATGCCAGAAGGTACCTCCAAGGATCATCCAGTCTGACCTCCCCACAGTCAGCAGGGACATCCCCAACCAGACCAGGCTGCGAGGGCCTCATCAAGCCTTACCTTGAATATCTCCAGGGAAGAGGCCTCAACCACCTCCCTGGGCAGCCTCTTCCTGTATTCCACCACCCTCATAGTGAAGAACTTCTTCCTGATACCCAACCTAAATCTACCCTTCTCTAGTTTGAAGCTGTTGCTCCTTGTCCTGCCACTGCAGGCCTTCATAAACAGTCTCCATCCTTCCTGTAGGCCTCCTTCAGGTACTGGAAGGCTGCTGTTAGGTCTCTCTAGGAGACTCCTCTTCTCCAGGCTGAACAACCCCAGCTCCCTCAGCCTGTCCTCAGCAGAGGTGTTCCAACCCCTGATCATTTTTGTGGCCCTCCTCTGGACCCTCTCCATCAGGTCCATGTCCTTCCTATATTGAGAGCTCCAGACCTGTACACAGTACTCCAGGTGAGGTCTTGCCAGAGCAAAGTGGCAGAATCACCTCTCTGGATCTGCTGGCAACACTTCTTTTGATGCAGCCCAGGATGTGATTGGTCTTTTGGGCACCAAGCTCACACTGTCTGCTCACATCCAGCTTCTCATCCATCAGCACTCCCAAGTCCTTCTCCCCAGGGCCACTTTGTACCACCTCATCCCCCAGTCTGTATTGATAGTGAAGAGTGGCCCAGGTGCAGAACCTTGCACTTGCTCATGTTGAACTCATGAGGTTCTCCTGGGCTCACCTTTCCATGTGTGGAAGTCTTACAAAGTAAATACAAATACTGTAAATAAACATATTTTCTGAAATCCTAAAAATGCTAAATTTGTGTTCACTAGAACTCACACACCAAATCTGCAGGAAGATATGTCTTAGCAAGTATTTCAGAAAGCCTGATGCTGCTGTCAGATTTGGATAGAATTTCTGGTTGTACACATCAGTAGATCTGTATAACCCCGGCACTATGAGCAAAGCATATTTGACAGTCTTTCCAAAAGCAGCAGCCACTGGTAGATCTGCAGTAAACCATCCAAAGCCAACTGTCACTAAACCCAGCAGTAGGCCACCACAAAACAACCACAAGAATTAATTTAACAATTACAGTGGTTATGGCCTCATATATTCAGCGTGGCACATCCCTGTATCTCTGTGTTTAAGTTAGCCTGACCTCCACAAGTTTTAATAATTCTGTTTGGATCTTGAAGTTGGTATGAAGATCTTTCATCTTGATTTCTCACTTTTATTGCCTTAGTTATTGTAGTTGGCAAGTAGTGTTACCCACATACACTGCAAAAATACTGAAAACATGCCTGTAGGTAAGAAACTCCAATAGCTCTCTGGTCAGGGAATATTAATCTCAAGCATTAATTATGGCACAAAATGAAATGCTGATGTTATATAATCTGTTCATCTTGGCAGCAGTAGATTTTTAGAATTTTTTAAACGGAAAATAGCAGATCTACACACATAAAGGTGAAACAGCAATTGCATTAATATACATTCAAAAACA